>NC_056748.1:697852805-698152805 GCF_019279795.1 Protopterus annectens
TGGCTAAGTACTTTCTTGTATACTTCTACATGGGGAGGGGGAGGGATGGAAAAGCTGTTTTTACAGACAAAAAATAGTGAAAAAAGGAACTAAATGTATAAAAACTTCCTAGGATGGAAATCCAAGGCACTTTTCTTGCTCAGAAGTGCGTTCAAAATGTGCCCGGTTTTCATTCAAGGAGACGATGAATCCTAAGCCATGCATGTCTTCCAACTGCAGTATCTTATGGCAGCCACTCTGTTGCATGTTCCTGCTGAATCATACCAACTTTATAGGTTCATAGGTTCATATTAGGCTATCTGCCCTAGGGCATTTATAAGCCTAGCCAGAGTGTGTTTGGCTTTCGCCACTCATTTTAAATTAATTTTGCTATGCCCTTTTTCGAGGTTAGTATACTGTGCCTCTGTCTAACAGTGACACAGAAGTGATACCCGGGGTAAACCTATGATCCCCCATCCACTCATCAAGATTCCTCTTGAAGAGAGTCAATGAGAGACTCTGCCTAACCTGGACTGGGGTTTTATTCCAGAGTGAAGGGAGCCTCTGGGTTATGAATCTGTCCCTCCAGCATGTCCTATTTATTTCAGTGCTGAGGTTCAAGTCTCTCGAGCACGTAGCTCGATGGGATTTGGATTTTCTGAGGTGCAGCATGTCCATTAATTCCGGGTTGGACATGGCTTTATACGTCAGGCACAGATCGTCTCTGAGCAGGCGGTATGCCACTGAGTAGAGCTGGAGTTTGTTTAACCGGGCAGCATATGGCATCTGTTTGAGCCCTTTGATCCTCTTGGTGAGGTACTTTTGGGGTCTTTTCAGTTGCTGTAGGTGTCTGGTAAGGTACATCCCAAAAGGGGCATTGTACTCAATTATGGGCCTGATGAGGGATGAGTAAAGAGGCACGATGACCTCCCCTGATCTAGATGTGAATCCCTTCATGATTAGGTGGGCTATGTAAAATGTTTTTCTAACCACTTTGGCCAAGTGGTTGTCAAATAAGAGATTGCTATCAACTTGGGTCCCCAGGTCCCTAATTACTTCTTCCGTACTTAATGGATTACCACCTATGTGGTAATTTGTGGGCACTTTGTTTTTGCCAAAGGGGATGACTATACACTTTTTGGCATTTAGCTTGAGGCCATGGCTCTGGCACCAGTTGTCTGTTTCTATGATGCCCTTTTGGAGGATGCTTGTGTTGGCTGGAGAGTCGATTATAGCGCCCAGTTTGCAGTCATCTGCGAACTTGGTCAGCCACATTCCTTCCGTGTTGGCCTGTACCTCTGAGAAATATATACTGAACAGGAGAGGTCCCAGGACTGAGCCTTGTGGGACGCCACTTGTAACTGGTTTGGAGTCTGACATGGCTCCAGCAATTCTAACCATGTGGGTTCTGTCCTTGAGCCAGTTTGCAACCTATCTAGTGACATAGGAGTTTATATTTAAGCTAGTGAGCTTATCTATAATGCCTGAGTGGGGTATTGTATCGAAGGCTTTTGCGAGGTCCAGGTAGGCTGTGTGGACCACCTTCCCCTTGTCAATGGCCTTGGTGACTGTTTCAAAGAAATCAACCAGGTTTAAGAGGCAGGATCTGCCCTTAACAAAGCCGAACTGGGTAGGATCCAGTGTCTGTAGGTCTCCAATATCTTTTTTTATGAGGTCCATGATGATCCTTTCCATAGCTTTGCAGACCAAGCTAGTCAGGCTTATGGGGCGATAGTTTCAAGGATCCGTTGAGGCACCACCTTTGTGGAGAGGGACCACTGTTGCTGTACGCCACTCTTTGGGTACATATCCTGTGGTAAGGCTGAGATTGAACAGTAGTTTTATGTTTGGGTTTAGCTCTTCCTGGAGTTCATGTAGGACGCAGCCCGGGACACTGTCTGGTCCCATTGATGCTGTGTTTTTTGCTTTGGAGAGGGCGGCTCTTACCGGAGCATCTGAGATGTCAGGGGGGCAGCACTCTGCTGGGATAGATATTTGCCCTTTTGGTGGGGGGGAGAAGTTTGCGCTGAACCGGTCAGCTAGGATGTTGGCAATGTCTGCGGGTTTGGTGTATTTTTTGTCATTTTGGACTAATTCTGAGCATATCTGGGAATTCCCACCCAGGTTCCTAACATAACTAAAGAAAGCCTTGTGATTATCCTTAGTGTCCTGTGCAATTTTTCTCTCTAAGCTGGCCTTAGAAGATTTTATGAGTGCCCGTAGTTTTTTGCTAACACTGATCAGAGATTCCTTCCCTTTTTGGGATTTTGCTCTATCATGTAGTAGCTTCCTCCTTCTATTGTATAGTTTGTTTATGGCTGGGGTCCACCAGATAGGACGTCTGCCTTTGGAGGATTGGGTCTTGGTTTTATTTGGGATTGCATGATCCATGCATTCCTGAAGGTGTTAATAGAATGTGTTTATAAAGGATTCTGCGGTACTTCCCCATTACAGTAGTAGCCATGACTAACTTGTTGACCTTTCCCTTGGGGAAAGTATACAAACTACAATTAAAGTGTTGGAACCCACTATCTATTTTCAGGCCCTGGAAGCCCACAAGGGATGCAGCTGCCAGTGCTGCCATACTTATATATTTTTAAGACCGCTATATTGCTCTTTTTTGGCCCTGCAAATGTGACAGCAGAACTGATTAGTAACTAAGGAAGGCATTAATACTGTTAGCACTGTGGACCTGGTATCCAGATTTCACACATCAGGTTTGAAAGGCTCACTCAAAGTCACAGATCTAAAAATGGAAGCAAACTCATTGTTCAGTAATCTGTCAGAATACATCAGAATTTCCTGTACAGCAGCTGGAAATAAAAGTGCTGACTCACTAGTAAACCTTCTAATGAAGGCTCAGTACCCTCTACCTGAAAACTGGTGCCCAGCTGTGGCACACAAACTCTATAAAATGTACCTTTCCACTGAAGTAACTATTCCAGTTTCTGCCTCCAGAGGAGCTATCACAAGCGGAACAATAACTAGGGCAGGTACTGTGGCAGGGTTGAATGTGTCCAAGCTTCCCTGGGAACAAAACCCTCAGGACTGGGTGGGAATGGTAGGGTTATCCATGATGAAGGTATAAATCCCTATGTCACAAGATGGGTTGCCAACTGGCTTACTGAAAGAACTCACACTGTGAAAGTAGCAGACTCCAAATTAGACTTCAGACCAGTGACAAGTGGAGTACCACAGGGTTCAGTCCTGGGTCCTCTCCTGTTTGGTATCTACTTCTCTGAAGTACAGGCTAACACAGACGGTCTTTGGCTAACTAAATTCGCAGATGACTGCAAACTAGGAGCCATAATTGAAACTTCTAACGATGTGGAAATCCTACAAAAGGGCCTCACTGAGACAGATGCCTGGTGTCAAAGACATGGTCTCAAGCTCAATGCCAAAAAGTGCATTGTCATCCCTTTGGTAAAAATTCTGTACCCATGAACTACCACATAGGCGGTAGTCTACTTAACACTGAAAGTGTGATAAGAGACCTTGGGACACAGGTGGACAGTAGTCTCTCCTTTGATAATCACATCGCCAAAGTGGTCAGGAAATCCTTCTACATGGCACACCTCATCACAAAAGGTTTCTCATCCAGAAAAAAAGAGGTCATTGTTCCCCTCTACTCATCACTCATTAGACCCATTATAGAGTACAACGACCCTTTTGGTATGTACCTCACAAGACATCTACAACAACTGGAAAGGCCGCAAAAATACCTCACAAAGAGGATTACTGGCCTCACACAGATGCCTTACGCAGACCGTCTCAAAAAACTCCAATTTTACTCCGTCACATATCGCCTACTCAGAGGCGATCTCTGCCTAACATACAAAGCTATGTCAAACCCAGAGCTGTTGGACATGCTCCACTTAAAGAAATCCCAATCCCTCCGAGCTACACGCTCTAGGGACCTAAACCTTGTCACCACAATAAACAGAACATGCTGGAGGGATAGATTCCTGTCCCAGAGACTTCCCATACTCTGGAACAGACTACCTATCTATGTCAAACAGAGCTCCTCATTAGCACTCTTCAAGAAAAATCTTGATGATTGGGTGGGTAATAGGAAATTCACCCCGGGGACACCTCTGTGGTTCTGCTTGACAGGGGCACAGGAAAATAATTTTCTTGGGTGGCGAAAGCCAGGGTACATTTTTGGCTAGGCTTGTATAGGCCCTAGGGCCAATAGCCTAGTACCTACCTATGACTTGCTTTTCAACTTGATTTTTTTTTCTTTTACTAATGCCTTTCTGGTCATCTCTATTTTACTGCACGTGAGCTTTCTGAGCAAATCTTTAAAGTTTCCCTATGCTTGGAGCAAAACATCTGTCTGCCTGGGCAGGAAGGATAGATGTCACATGCCCCAGATTTAGTAATTTCCTATACTCCAAAGCAGTCTTAAGATTTCTCATTTAGTGATAAAGTATCCGACTTTTACAATGTTCACAGTTACAGCATGAGTTTCTTCAAGACAAAATATGCACTACAAATGATAACCATTTGGGGAATTTGCCTCCTACAGACCAATTGTTTTGTGGTATTTTGGAGGATGTCATTAACCCTGGGTGAAAATCGCTTAATAAATTTACCAGAAAACAGGTAAATGCCACAACAGGATACTTTTCATGAGTGGAGATTTGCTTGGAAGTGAAAGACTGACTTGTGAACCCACTCAATCACAAAAAATGAACAGAGGATAGGATTCGTTACTCTTCCTTTACTGCCAAGTTTCTGGCCGACATCTTTGGTGTGTGTGTGTGTGTGTGTGTGTGTGTGTGTGTGTGTGTGTGTGTGTGTGTGTGGCAAGAGGAGAGGGAGACAGTTCCTTGCACCTAGTCTTGGAATGCCTAACTGCATTTGAAGTCTAAACTCCACTTATGGCCAGGTCATGTATATACACAATACACTGCAGCAGGACACATATGATGATCACCACATATTTTTGTTTAAAATACTGTGATAACCAAACTACCCTGCAATGCCACATTTATGATATGAATTAAACTTCTGCAAGAATGACAACCTTTGTCTAATCCCAAATATATGCAGGT
This sequence comes from Protopterus annectens, assembly GCF_019279795.1. Taxonomy (NCBI): domain Eukaryota; kingdom Metazoa; phylum Chordata; order Ceratodontiformes; family Protopteridae; genus Protopterus; species Protopterus annectens. The sequence continues at coordinate 697,857,842 of NC_056748.1, forward strand.
AAATGTAATTCCTAGGACCATCAATTTTATCCTTATTTTCAATTCTTCATTCCATTCTTCAATTTCATTTAACAAGAATACAGATCTATTCAGTACTAAGAACTGCTGCTGCAACCATACACGCATCTCAGCAAGTTTCATTTCAACATAACCCTGTGATATAATAAATGAAAGGCTTTGAAAAGAAAATTGTTATGCACTTGGAACAATATTCCCTTAACCTTACTATCCGATATTTCACCCCAGACTACACCAGTAAGAACATTTTAAAGGAAACATGAAAGGCCTTGTCTTGCACCCAGCACACACAACTCAAAATAATTTTTTGTGAACTTCAGAGAGATAAACCGCAAACAGTCAATCCCTCCACTGTATCAAAAATGGACTAAATCCATCCAGTGGCCTACCTCTTTGGCAATTCTCATGACAACTACAAATAAATGTGGTAAATTCTTGCATTTTAGACATTTCTTCTTTCTCTCACGCCTCCATAATAGTTTCTTCTTATTTATGCACTGTTGAATACTTCCTGTTTTGGATTTGCCCCCTCCAGTCCCTTTGATTACCTGCCTTCCCCAATCTGTTTAACCAGCATCCACTTGCCAACTCAGTGAGGAATTTCCTGCATTAATTTATGTCCTTTTCTAGATTTACTGCTGACAAATTTCCACAAACCTTGTACTTTATAGAAAGCTGATACGTGAATATTAGGCTAACTGCCCTGAAGGGCCATTTTAAGTCTAGCCATTAACCCAAGGTCAAAAAAGTACAGTTTTGTACCTACCATAAATGTAGATGTCCGATAGGTATGCATCTGCAGTCCTAACATATGGGTTGTCCTGCCAGGCAGCCCTTCGGTCGGCCGGATTCCAAAGTCTGGGTCTGGCCTCGGTTGATGTCGCACTTCACCCGACGTCATAGCTGCTGTTTATTGGGTATAAAGGCATCAGCCGATGCCATTTTCCTCAGTGTTTCTTGCCCCAGATGCCCTCTAGGAAGGCTAAATTTGGATAAATGCAAATAATTCCAAACAGTAGAGAGCAAACAAATATATATATATATATATATATATATATATATATATATATACACATATATACAAACAAATACACCATAATAGTTTCCCCCAGCTAGCTAAAAGAGGGGTAAATACCCTAGGAGTACCACAGAGGGGAAGGAGGGTGGGTAATCCTGACTGCAGATGCATACCTATCGGACATCTACATTTATGGTAGGTACAAAACTGTACTATGTCCTTCAAGGATGCATCTGCAGTCCTAACATATGGGTAGAATACCATAGCCAAACTGGGGGAGGAGGCACTAAGATAAAGATGGTGTCGTTAAGATCCCTTGCAAAACAGCAGTTGCAAAACCTGCTCAGGATCTAGAGTATAAGGGAAGATTATAATACTTGGCAAATGTATGCACGGAGCTCCAAGTAGCAGCCTCTAAAATGTCTTTGGTAGCCACACCTTTTAGGAAAGCTGTAGTGGTGGCTGTAGCTCTTGTGGAATGAGGTCTGATATTTTCAGGAGTTGTCTTTCCATGAAAAGAGTAACAAAATCGAATACGATTTCCTATCCATTTTGAGATTGTCTGTTTTGAGATTGCTTTCCCTTGCATTCCTGTTGCATATGCTACCAGAAGCTGGTCAGTTTTTCTGCTGGTCTTAGTTCTGTCCAGATAGTAGCGTAATTGTCTGTGCACATCCAAGGTATGTAGCAGTCTTTCCCCCCTGTTCTGTGGGTTGGGGAAGAATGTAGGTAAATGAATTGCTTGGTTCAATGCCACTCTGGAGACTACTTTTGGCATAAAGGTAGGGTTAGTTCTCAGAGAGACTCTATCCTGATGGAAGATTAGGAAAGGTTGCACTGCCATTAATGCCTGTAACTCAGATACCCTTCTTGCTTAAGTGATTGCTAGCAGGAAAGCAGTTTTCCAAGACAAGAACTGTAGTTCTGCTGTTGCTGCTGGTTCAAAAGGGGGAAGTGTTAACTTTTCCAGCACAAAGTTGAGATCCCATGTAGGTAAAGGTGGTTTCCTTGGAGGTTTTACATTTTTGATTCCTCTCAAGAACCGCCTGAGTAACGGATGGGAAAAAACAGGAGGGTCCATGTTGTATTCTGCTGAAATTGCTGATGCATGAATCTTAATGGAGGAGTAGGACAGGCCATTGTGGAACAGTTCTGCTAAGTATTCCAGGATGTGTGCTATGTTCACCAATGAGACATTTTCTCCTTTGGTTGCACACCAAATGAGGTATCTTTTCCACTTGGCTGAATAAGTTTTCCTAGTGGAGGGTCTTCGTGCCTCCAAGATAATGTCCTTAACCCTCTGAGATAAATAAGGGTTATTTTGTTTTATGCAATATTCCAAGCAGCTAGCTGCAGAGTTTTCAAGTTTGGATGTAGGATCTTGTAGTTGTTCTGTGTTAGAAGCAAGAGACATAGAGGTAGATGCCATGCGCGTGTCCGTGACATGCTTCTCAGCAGTGGGTACCAATGTTGCCTCGGCCAGTCTAGAGCTATCAGGATTATCCTTGGCTGATCCTCTCTGATCTTCATTAGTACTTGGTACATCAACGGAAGAGGTGGGAATGCATATGCTGTCAGGTTTTTCCAGCTGAAGGAAAGGGAGTCCACCCTCCAAGCAAGTGGGTGGTATGCTCTTGTGCAGAATTTCTTCAATTGGTGGTTGCGTGGGGAGGCGAACAGGTCTATTTCTGGCAGTCCCCATTTCTTTGTTATGGCTTTGACTATGTCTGGATGCAGCATCCATTCGTGAGCATCCGTGGTAGTTCTGCTTAAGGTGTCTGCTAGAGAATTTTCTTTTCCTGGTACAAATCTGGCCTGAAGTTGAATGTTGAGATTCAGGGCCACATTCCACAGGTCCATTGCCATCCGGCATAGAGGATATGAGTGTGTACCTCCCTGTTTGTTGATGTACCACATGACTGTGGTATTGTCCGTCCCTATCAGCAGATGACCCTGTTGAAGTAGTGGTCTGAATGCCTGGATCGCATGTTTCACTGCCAGCATCTCCTTTAGATTTATGTGTAGTCTCAGCTGTTCTTGGGTCCATAGGCCTTGTATACATTTGTCCACCATGTGTGCCCCCAGCCTAGGTCTGAGGCGTCCGTGGTGATGGTCTGGCTTGGATGAGGTTTTTGGAAAGGCAATCCTCTGTTCAACTGACAGGCCTGAGCCCACCACAGGAATTCTTGCTTCAGGCATGGAATTATTGGAAAATGGGCTTCTAGACTGTGCTTGTGTTGAGACCATACATTCCTTAGGTACCATTGTAACTTCCTCATATGCAGCCTGGCATGCGGAATCAATATTATGCAGGATGCCATGTAACCCAGGGCTTGCAGGACATTCCTTGCAGTAAGCTGAGTTTGTTTTGTTAATGTCATGAAGTAACCTGGTAGTTGCTTTTGTTTTTCTTCTGTGAGAAAAGCCATCTGAGTTGATGTGTCCAGTTCTGCCCCCAAGAAGGTTATCCTTTGGGATGGTACTAGTCTTGACTTTTGCATGTTGACTGTGTATCCCAAGGCTTGCAATAGTTGTATGACATTTTCCAAATCTTTTGTTAATTTTGCCTTGTTGTCCGCTTGTATTAGGCAGTCGTCCAGGTATGGGTAAATTTGAATTCCCTGAAGCCTGCAATAAGCAATTACTGATGCCAGGCATTTCGTGAATACTCTGGGCGCAGTAGATAAGCCAAAGGGCAATGCTGAGAATTGATAATGCTCTGATCCTGCAAGAAATCTGAGGTGTCTTCTGCAATCTGGTCGTATAGGGACGTGCAGGTATGCCTCCTTGAGATCTAGAGTCACCAGCCAAGACTCCTTGCCCAGCATGGGAAGAAGCTGCTGGAGGGTCAGCATTTTGAATTTTGGAACAATGAGGTATGTGTTCAGTGCGGACAAGTCGAGAATAGGTCTCCATTGATTTTCTTTTCTTGGCACAAGGAAAAGCCTGGAGTAAAATCCTTGGCCTTGTTCCATTGGTGGTACCTTTTCTATAGCTCTCATAATTAGTAAGCTGTTGATTTGTTTTAGAGCTTCTGTTTTTTGGCTTGGTGGCAGGTTTGGCATTCCCCTCTTTTTTGGTAGAGTGTGAAAGTGAAACCTGTAGCCCTTGTCTATTGTTTTTAAAATCCATTTGTCTCCTGTAATGTAATGCCAGTTGTCTGAAAATAAAGCTAGCTTTCCGCCCAAGGGAGCTTCCAGTTGTTCCCTGGTAGGCGGTACCAGAGCCAAGTCATTGTGTCTGTCCTGTGGAAGTGGTTGTAGTTGAATCTGTGGCAGTGCTTCGCTGGTTGGTAGGTTGCCACTGACGTCCCGTGTAGGCACCCCTAGATTGATTTCTGCCTCTTGGGCGTCTATTTCTGCCTCTGTGCGCTCTGGAGCTGTCTGGAAAGGACCAATTCTTCGAGGGCCAATTTCTGCTAAACCTCGGAGGTTGGACCTGTAAGAAATCCTTGACTGTTTGGACAGATTTTGCTTTTTCTTCCACCTTCTTTAGAACCTCCTGCGCAGGGGAGCCAAACAAACTTTGTTTCTCCATGGGAGCATCTAGGAGTTTTGATTTGACATGGTCTGGTAATGATTGTTCTTTTAACCATGCATGTCTTCGAATCACTGTTCCAGTCATAGCTGATCTAAAGGAAGCCTCCAGTGCATCATAGCCACATTTTAAGAAATGGTTACTGACCTGCTGAGAGTTATGTACCAAATCCTGAAGAGACTTGCGGTCTATAGGTTCAGGAGAGGACAGTTTTTTATTTAGCTGGTCTAACAAAAATTCCCGATACTGAATCATGTGAAATTGACAGTTTAAGGCCCTAGCCGACAGAGCAGCAGAAGTATAAACCTTTTTACCCCATCTCTCTAATGCTCTAGATTCCCTTTCAGAGGGAAGAGGGTTTTTGGCAGAAGCAGCTGCCACACCTTTAGGGCCCTGTGAAATGGTTTCAGGGTCTGCAACAGGAGCCTTATACAAATGGTAGTGTGTGTCCGGGACCCTGTAATATCTGTCAGGCTTGGCACGGGCCGGAGGAAGAGAATCAGGTGCAGTACAGGCATCATTAAATGCATCATCAACGACTGTTAGTACTGGAGGAATGGCTAAAGGCCTATGCTGTGGTAAGTGTAAAAATGTCCTTAGCCTTTTCCTTGAATCTGAAAAATCCTGGCCCTGCCATTGGAAGTGTTCCCTCATAGCATGTAAAGTTTCCCCAAAAGAAAATTCTTCAGGAGGAGAAGCAGAAGGAATGGAGTCTTCTGTATCAGAATCCTCATAAGGAGAATATGGGCCTTCCTGAGGGTCTGAAAAGTCTGAGCCATCCGAGGAATAGTCTGTAGAGACAGGTTCCGGGGGTTCAGTCCTAGGCCTCTTATCAGAAGGGGGCTGAGAGGCCCTGTCTGGGTGAGGTTGGGATCCCCTGATCAAAGAAATGAGATCCTCAGCCAAGCTGAGTATTTGAGAACTAGAGGTAGGCCTATGTGAGGGAGTTTTAGCAGGTAAGGCCTTAGAAGATTTAGCTGCTTTAGCCCTGGCAAAAGCCTTTATGGACATAGAAGCAGGGGGTCTAGCAGCCCCACGTGCAGGGGTAGAAATGTCTAAAGGGATAGTGTCTGACAAGTCCTGGGTGCCTGCTACTGTAGCAGTAAATTCAGTAGCCGATTCAACCATGCTATGGGAGGCCTCGGTTGTAGGAGGCATGCTTTCGGCCGAAGGAAGAACCGAGGACTCGGTTTCAGCCGAAACCGAGACACTCGCGGTTGGCCTGACCGTGGTTTCAGCCGAAACCGCGGGCCGCGAGTGTCGGTCCTTTTCCTTGCGCTTTTTAGCTATTTGAGAAGTCGGAGTTTCCAACGGCATTTTGTAAGCAAAAGCGGGACCAAAAAACTCCTCGGCAAACTCCGGCCGACGTCTAAGTGTCCGTCGGTTGAAGGAAGCACAGGCTAGACAAGCTGAAACGTCGTGGTCTGGGCCTAAACAAGGAAGGCAGTAAGAGTGGAAATCCTTATGAGGTATTTGTTTCCCACAAGTTAAACAATTATTTACTTTTTCTGACATCGGCTGAGGCAAGAAAGAGTCCCCAACGGGGTACTTAGCTTTTTAGAAGTCTTCGGTAGTAGAAATCTCTGGATCTGACCGACCGGCACTTGCGAACAGCTTCTGCTTCGGGCACCACGCGGCAAGAAAGACTGGGGAAAATGGCGTCGGCTGATGCCTTTATACCCAATAAACAGCAGCTATGACGTCGGGTGAAGTGCGACATCAGCCGAGGCCAGACCCAGACTTTGGAATCCGGCCGACCGAAGGGCTGCCTGGCAGGACAACCCATATGTTAGGACTGCAGATGCATACTTGAAGGACATCAAACCATGCACCCTGTGTGTCTATGAGGTAAAGACCTTAACCACTATGAACCCACAGAAATTATACTCTGGCTGCCCTGTGACATCACACTGGACCCTAAATATCTTTCTACCACAACAGCTTCTCAACACCAGATCTTCACCCATTCAAACTGTATGGGGGTCCCCTTGCATTGTGCCCAAATTTTCCAGATATTACAAATACCAACCCAAGTCTCCCCCGCAAAAAAGAATTGTCGTACCCTTGGTGGATGGGATCTATGATGAAAAAGGAGAATTAAAATGAACGGTAAATAGTAAAACCTGTACTGCTTTAAAAGTTACATCAGAGTATCAAAGATGACAATTCAAACAAAATCATGGCTACTCTTTAACACTTACTTAGTTTCAACAATAAAGAGGTGTACTGGAGGTGGGTTCAAATTATTCTACCATGGTGTGGATGGTAGGAGAAATGGGCTAGCTGTCATCCTGAAGGAATAGTATGCCAGGAGTGTTTTGGAGGTGAAAAGAGTGTCTGATAGAGTGATGTTTATAAAGCTGGAAACTGATGGCGTGATGATGAATGTTGTTAGTGCATATGCTCCGCAAGTTGGGTGTGTGATGGATGAGAAAGAAAAATTTTGTAGCGAGTTGGATGAAGTGGTGGAGAGTGTATCCAAAAGGGAGAGAGTGATGATTGGAGCGGATTTCAATGGGCATGTTGGTGAAGGGAACAGAGGGGATGAGGAAGTGATGGGTAGGTATTGCGTTAAGGAGAGGAACACAGAAGGACAAATTGTAGTGGAGCTTGCAAAAAGGATGGACATGGCCGTGGTGAATATGTATTTTAAGAAGAGTGAGGAGTATAGGGTGATGTACAAGTGTGGAGGAAGATGTACGCAGGTGGATTATATCCTATACAGGAGGACCAGTTTGAAGGAGGCTGGAGACTGTATGTGAGGAAGCAGGGAGTACAGTTGACGAAGGTGGATAAATTTAAACACTTGGGATCAACAGTTCAGAGTAATGGTGAGTGTGGAAGTGAGGTGAAGAAGAGAGTACAGGCAGGGTGGAGTGAGTGTGTCAGGAGTGATTTGTAACAAACAGGTACAAGTAAGAGTGAAAGGGAAGGCCTATAAGAGGGTAGTGAGGCCAGCTATGTTATATACATTGGAGATGGTGGCATTGACAAAAAGGCAGGAGTCGGAGCTGGAGGTGGCAGAGTTAAAGATGTTAAGATTTGCACTGGGTATGACTAGGATGGACAGCATTAGGAATCAGTATATTAGAGGGTCAGCTGAGGTTGGACAGTTTGGAGATAAAGCCAGAGAGGCGAGATTGCATTGATTTGAACATGTGCTGAGGAAGGATGCTGGGTATATTGGGAAAAGGATGCTAAGGATGGAGCTACCAGTTAAGAGGAAAAGAGGAAGGCCTAAGATAAGGTTTATGGATTTGGTGAGAGACGACATGTGGGTGGGTGGTGTGACAAAGCAAGATGCAGAGGACATGAAGAAATGGAAACAAATGATCTGATGTGGCGATACCCTAATGGGAACAGCCGAAAGAAGAAGAAGAAGAGTACTTTAGTAAGTTTCTCAAATATGGTCTGCCTACTGCCTCTGTGAGATCCAGCCTTTAAAAAGTAGTTATCTGTGATGTTGCTAACTGAAAATAATGATGTCTGATTTCAAATACAGCTTTAATGCCCAAGTAACGCAGGCCACATCTTCATGTATAGTAGTCAGTGTAGCCAAAATACTCCTATAAATTACTCTTCATTTATTATTTATATTCTGTCATCTAACCACAAAAGTAAAACTTGCACTTTATCAGAAATGGTATACTACATAAATCTGATGTAAAAGGCTAATGTAAAACAAATTTATTTCTCTTTTTACACTAAAAAGTAGTGAAAGAAGCAACTATCAATATACAACTAACCTTCATAGGCTTGGTGTACAAGGTTGAAGAGTTGTTCTGCTTTGCTTTTCAGCTCAGGGTCTCTGTGCTTGTCAGGATGGTACAGCATGCAAAGTCGGCGGTAGGCTGACTTCAGTTCTTCCTGTGTTGCCTAGAGAAAGACAAAGTACAACTTTGTGATGTACTCCTCAAAACAGAAGATCTTCAAGAGATACTACTGCTGCAGTATTTTAATACATGGGCTTGTATTCATACGGCAGTCAGATTTTAGAACAACTGTATAACCCACAACAATGCTGCTCTTGTCATCAGTCTATGAGTGGTTCTTATAAAAACAATGTCCTGGATCATCTGAAGTTTCATACCAAGAAACTTACAACTTAACAATTAAGCATTAGTGCAATAGCCAATGACTAGTACTTGTAAGCTTACAACATACAAGTAGACTGCATAAATACATTAAGAACACAGATTCAAATTCCAAAATAGATGGTAGGGAGCACAGTACCAATACTACGGTATCAATCCCTTGAAGATCTCATGCTTGGGCGAACATCTCACAAAACTGTTTTTTTTTTTTTTCTTTGTAAAGGACTCTTGCAGCAGTAAAGATAAAGTCCTGAACAGTCTGCAAGATTAATCCAAAGTAATGGACAGCTAACCCATGATAAACTGCGGTGCTGCCTTAATAAAGCTGGTTTCAGTTCTGGACTTGGCATCTAGCATACTGTACTTGGCAAACATTTAGAGAGATTACAATGGTTTTAGCTTCCTACGGTGCAAGTGGAAAAGCATGTTTAAAATAAGCATGCAACATCTCCCTGATACAGGGAAAATGGTTGTCCCAAGCCCAGATGGACCGATGAAGAGGTGGCTGACCCATAGCTTATGATGGCTGAATGGGCTACACCAGAGGAATCTGGAGAAGTGAGTGGACTGAAGATGCTACAGATTTACCTATCAGCTGAAGCATTGACTGAGCAAGTGCTATTTGGTACGTTTTTTTTTCTTTCTTTTTACGTATAACGGGAGATAAAGCAGCAGAAGTATCCATGCTGTAACTGAGGAGGAGAAGGAGATCCCAAAGGTGGTAACTGTTAATAGAACAAGTCAGTCAGAAGGTAAGTTTGTCAAAAAAGGTTGACAAGCAGCACTCAAATACACATTCTTTACCACAGTAATGCACAAGCAGCACACTAAAATAACTACCTTTTTTTAAGACAATAAATTTTGTGAGGAAGGGTTCCTCACTGTGGACTTTGTCAGAACAAAGTTAAAAGCTGGCTGCTGCTCCTGTGAAGTCTATGAACTGCTTCTTCACAAGGCGGCAAGAAAGTACTAGGAAAAGCTTAACTAATATTGTTGATTTTTCTCCACAGTGCTGTTCAATCAGCAAATCAGTAGAGGGAGATAGAGATTTTGGAAGCTGGTTGAATGCTGTGTACTGGGCAGGACACAACTCATACAGCCTAAAGGCTACTCCAGCAGTGAGAACGATGAACATGCTTCCCTTCTTATTTGCAGAAGAAAGTACAGTTGTGTACCTACCATAAATGTAGATGTTCGAGTGTATTCACTGTTGCAGCCATAACTCTTGGGTTATCCTGCTGGCAGGCTACCCGCAGTCGGCCTGAATTCCAAAGTCTTGGTCCGGCGTCGGTTGCTGTCACCTCTTCCCTGATGTCAGTGCGCCAGGGGTATAAAAGATGCAGTTGACGCTTCAGTTTTTTTTGCCTCAGATGTCAGGTGCCCCCAAAAGAGCAGGCTAAATAGATTATGCCAATAAACATGCATGCACTAAAGTAAACATTTCCTTCATCTACAAGCAAATACACCACATAGGTTGTATAGAATAGAGAAATACAGATAAGACCCAGCAAATGAAAGGGGGATGGTGGGAGGGTAACCTGGACTGCAACAGTGAATACACTCTAACATCTACATTTATGGTAGGTACACAGCTGTACTATGTTCATCATGTTTCACTGTTGCAGTCATTACTCTTGGGTTGAATCCCAAAGCTGAGGATGGATGGCTGGGCTAAATAGGATTAGGAGAGGCTATGTGGCCCTGCAGAACTGCAGTGGCAAAGTCTGCTCTGGATTTAGAGTAAAGAGGTAAGTGGTAGTGCTTTGTAAAAGTGTGCACTGAACTCCAAGTTGAAGCCTCTTAGATGTCTTTGGTTGGTACTCCTCTGAGGAAGGCTGCTGAAGTGGCTGCTGCTCTGGTAGAATGTGGCTTAATGCCCTTAGGCACTGATTTGCCATGCTGTGAAAAGCAGAAATGAATGCAATGGCCTATCCATTTTGAAATAGTCTGTTTTGAGATAGCCTTTCCTTGTGATCCTGCAGCATATGCCACTAAAAGTTGCTCAGTCTTTCTGAAAGCTTTAGTTCTGTCAAAGTAGAAGCGTAGCTGTCTGTGCATGTCCAAAGAATGCAGATGTCTCACCCTTGTTCTGTGGGTTTGGATAAAAGGTAGGCAAGTGAATGGTTTGGTTAAGGGCCACACTGGACACCACCCTTAGGCATAAATTTAGAGTTTGTCTTCAGAAGAAACCCTGTCTGGATGGAAAATGATAAAGGGTTCCACAGCCATGAGTGCCTGTAACTCCGAGAATCGTCTTGCAGAGGTTATTGCTAGGAGCAGAGCTGTCTTCCAGGATAAGAATTTTATATCAGCTGTTGAGGCTGGCTTAAAAGGAGGCAGTGTGAGTTTTTCCAAGACATAATTGAGGTCCCATGCAGGTACTGGTGCTCTCCTTGGAGGTCTTATGTTTTTGGCCCCTCTGAGGTACTACCTTATTAAGGGATGAGAAAAGATAGGTGGTTCCGTATTGTAATGGGCTGAAATGGCAGAGGCATGAATCTTAATTGATGAAAAGGATAGGCCTTTGTCCAGCATCTCAGTTAAGTATTGTAAAATCTGAGGTATATTTGGTACAAACGTGTCAATTCCTTGTTCTTAGTTCCAAGCACAGAATCACTTCCATTTTTCTGCATAAGATTTTCTGGTACTGGGCCTCCTGGCCTCCAAGATAACATCCATTACAGCTTTGGAAAGAGGAGTGTTCTGAATGGCTACATTATCTGCCATGCTGCCAGATTTAAGGTCCTGTGTTGGCTGTGCAGGATCTGATTGTTTTGTTGGGTCAGTAAGTGAGAAGTTTGAGGCAATGTCCAGGAGGGACCTTGACACAAGTTCTTTAGGATTGGGTACCAGTACTGGCGTGGCCAGTCTGGGGCAATCAGTATCATTTTTGGCTTCTCTTGTCTGACCTTTAGGAGTACCTTGGGGAGGTACCCCGGGGAGAAGCAAGGTGATCGGAGCCGAGGAGGAGGAGACCTGGAAGCCGAGGAGGGAGAAGCCCGCTTAGCTGGGGGGGCAGAATGCGGAGGCCTCGGTCTGCCGCTTGTGGTGCTTCTCCCTCCGTTTCTCCCTCCTGGCCTCCCAATCCTCCGGCGCTTTAGTGGGAGTTTGAATCCCGGCTGGAGGAAGGGGGGCAGGAGTGGCCACCACCACAGGCTGGGGAGGTGCCACGGGAGTAGCAGAGGCCGAAGCCGACTCCGGGGGCAAAAGTCCCGCCAGGACCAGCTTCGACCTCCTCTCTTTTCAGTGCCCTGGGGTTGAACCCTGCACAAATCGTGCATCCTGAGGACAGGTGTTCAACCCCAAGGCACCGAACACACCGAGTGTGGCCATCCGCCGGTGAAAGCTTATGGCCACACTCGGTGCACTTAGAAAAAATGGGCTTTGGGGCCTCTGACATTTTCTTCTCAAGGAAAGGACTACACAAGCACACCAGGCCCCAAAACACAAACAACACACACACACACTACGACCAGCAAGGGCAGGAAACACTAAAAAAAAAATAAAAAAGGAATAAAGTTAACCTAAAAGGGATCCTAAACACACACACGAGTTAAAAAGGAAAGATTTTTCTGTTTTTTAAACAAGTTTTTGAGAACTTATCTGAAGTTGCCAGGAGCTCTGCAATCCAGCTGTCTCTTCTAAAAGCGGAAAACTAGATCTGAGGTCAATTGGGGTTGGCAGGGGATTATGGGTGAGGGAAGGAGCTAGGAGCTCGGATCCATAGCTGTATAAATAATTGCCGGCTCGGATCCGATATCGGATCCAAGATCCACAGGTTGCTGACAAATGAAGTCCCTACTTCAGATTTAATGTTTCCAAGCTGTGGCAATGTTGATTCCAAACACTTTTTAGATACTATTGTAGTTTCCATATATGCAGTCTGGCATATGGAATTAGCAGAATGCAGGATGCCATGAAGCCCAAAGCCTGCAGAATTTTTCTTGCAGATAACTGGGTCTTTGTTGCCAACATTTTGAAGTAAGAAGTCAGTTACTTTTGTTGGTCTGGCATGAGATAAGCCATCTGGGCAGTTGTATTTAAGCTTGCACCCAGGAATATTATCTCTGGAGAGGGTACTAGTTCTGATTTATTTTCGTTTACTGTGTACCCTAGGCAAATTAGTAATGTTTTTACAAACGCCAGATGCTTTAGTAGAATGTCTTTGTTCTCTGCTTGAATAAGGCAGTCGTCCAAGTAAGGATATATTTTAATTCCTCTTTGTCTGCAATATGCAATTACTGGTGCCAGGCATTTTGTGAAGACCCTGGGCGCAGTAGATAAGCCAAAGGGCAGTGCAGAGAATTGGTAGTGCATTGAGCCAGCTATGAATCTGAGGTATCTTCTGCAAGATTGTCTGATTGGGACATGCAGGTATGCCTCTTTTAGGTCCAAAGTTACGAGCCAAGCCTTCTTGCCCAGCATGGGCAGTAGCTGCTGCAGAGTCAACATTTTGAATTTTGGAACGTCCAGAAATGTGTTTAGAATAGACAGGTCTAGTATTGGTCTCCAGGCTTTGTCCTTTCTGGGCACCAAGAAAAGTCTCGAGTAAAATCCTTGTCCCTGCTCTTGTTGTGGTACTTGTTGAATGGCCCTCATGTCCATGAGGGATGAAACTTGCTTTTCTGCCTCTGCCCATTGACTGTGTGGCACGTCTGGCATACCTTTTGCCCTTGGCAGGGTGTGAAAGTGGAACCTGTAGCCCTGAGACACTATGTTCAAGACCCATTTGTCCTGGGTAATCATGTGCCAATTTGGTGAAAAACGTGCTAGTTTTCCCCCTAAGGGGGCTGCCAAAAGATAAGTGCTTGGTTCTGGCAGAGGAAAGTCATTGGGACTGTTTCCTGTATAGCTGTGATTTGTCTTCTCCGCTTTTGGAGGTAGAAGCATCCCATTGTTTAGGCCTGTATGAGCCTTGGGGCTGGGATCTGCCTCTGGGGCGTCTGTATCTGTCTCTTTGTGGCCTGTCTGACACTGGAAAGGACCAATTCTTTGTAGCCCAGTTCCTGCTAAATCTGGGTGGCTGTACCTGTAGAAATCCTTAACTGTCTGCATGGATTTTGCTTTATCCTCCATTTTCTTCAACACCTCTTCCGTCTTAACACCAAACAAAGTATCATGATGTAATGGAGCATCCAATAATTTTGCTTTAACATGATCAGGCAGATTCTGTTCCTTTAACCAAGCATGCCTTCTAATGACAGAACCAGTGAATCAAAACCACATTGCAAAGTATGTTTTCCCACTTGTTCAGCTGCATGCAATAAATCCTGCATTTCCTTGTTATCAGAACATTCAGAATTTGGCATTTTCTGTTTAAGCAGTGACATTAAGTATTGCTGATATTTAAGCATATGAAACTGACAATTTAAAGCCCTTACAGCCAAGGTAGCAGAAGTGTAAACCTTTTTCCCCCATCTGTCCAGGGCCCTAGAATCCCTATCAGAGGGGACAGGGTTTTTTGCAGTGGAAGCCTTGACCCCTTTGGGACCCTGAGAAATAGTTTTTGGGTCAGCAGCAGGGTTTTTATATAGAAATTTATGAGAGTCTGGAACCCTGTAGTATCTGTCTGGCTTAGCAGGTGCAGGGGGTACAGAGTCAGGAGACAGGCTGGACTCGGAAAATACATCATCTACAATGTCTAGAACAGGTGGAATAGCAAGAGGTCTGTGCTGAGGTAGTAAAAGAAAGTCTCTGAGCCTTTTCTTAGATTCTGAGTAATCTTGGCTCTCCCAGTGAAAATGCTCTCTCATGGTATGCAGGGTTTCCCCAAAAGAATAATCCTCAGGAGGAGAGGCTGAAGGAATAGATTCTTCAGCATCAGAATCCTCATAGGGAGGAAAAGAGTATCCCTGTTCAGAAGAGGAATCAGAGGAAATTGAAACCTGATCAGAAGAGTCATATTCTGTCTCTTGCCTAGGCCTCTTATCAGGAGGTGGATGGAACCCCCTGATCAAAGTAATTAGGTCTTCGGCCATTTTAAGCATTTGTTTCTTAGGCATGGAAGTCTATCCAGGAGAATGCTGTACTTGTTTCTTTGTCTTTAGAGCTGTTTTAGTCTTTGAAGCGGAGGTTGGCTTGACATATAATTGTGTAGGTCTGAAAACACCCTCAGAAGCAGATGCCTGCTCTGCGGCTCCGGACCCATCTGAGGGAATAGTTTCCAAGAGTCCAATACCTTGAGTATCCAGAGGCCTAGTCGGCTCCACGTGGGCGTCGAATGCAGCCTGTGGCTCTGAGGTAGTGGGCGTCAGGGCTGCGAAAGAGCCTCACTGAGAACCAGCGACTGGCCTAGCGGGGGCCTCGTCGTCGGTTTTGGACTGCGGATGCCTGTCCTTTTCCTTGCGCGTTTTATAAACTCCGGTCATCGGCTGTTCCGACGGCATTATATAATTAAACCTTTGGCCAAAGTAATAAAGGCAAAATCGTACCGACGATTAATAGTGCGTTGGTTAAATCTAGCACAAAACCGACAGCTAGCAAGTCGTGATCAGGGCCTAGGAGAGGAATACAGTAAGAATGAAAATCCTTATGAGGTATTTGCTTCCCACAAGAAATACAATTGTTAACTTTTTCTGACATCGGTCTGGAGCAAGAAAAAAGTTTCCCCAATGGGGTACTTAGCTTTAATGAAGACTTTGGATCTGAAATTCTATGTAGAAAATCTCAGGAGTCGGCCGACCGGCACTTGCGAACTGCTTTTGCTTCGGGCACTGCGCGGCAAGAAAGACTGAAGAAAATGGCGTCGGCTGCATCTTTTATACCCCTGGCGCACTGACGTCAGGGAAGAGGCAACAGCAACCGACGCTGGACCAAGACTTTGGAATTCAGGCTGACTGCAGGTAGCCTGCCAGCAGGATAACACAAGAGTAATGACTGCAACAGTGAAACACGATGAACATCATGCACAGCTACTCTCATTTAAAATTATATGCTTACTGTTATCCTCATGCCAATCTTGTACAGCCCTAGATCACTCCAAATGAAACATTTCTCAGATTATGCTTTTGAACATCTTCCATTTTACTGAATGAAAACTACCTTTAACTGCTAACTTACTGCACTTTAACATCAAAGCAATAAAATTGATTTGGAGAGAACACTGATTTAAATTCCCGGAAAATAGGAGCTAGATGAAAACAGGTTGTTTGTAGTCTGTAATATGAATGACGTGACAATGTGTTTCACTGTGAAAAGACCTACACTAGAGAGAGGCATTTCAACTCAATTTGCCACATATTCTTCCAGGCTGTGCCTGAAAATAGTCTCACACTATATGTTAGTTGCATGTTATCCAAAGTAGTTGAACCAAAGTCAATCAATGAATATCAATCAGATTTAAGATGCAAAGTGTGTTTTCTAAAAGTGCAAGAAACTATTTTTTTCTGGTACAGGGCATTGGATCTAAAGGTAGCAGAAAGAAAAGAACATGAAAATCTCTTTTAAAGCAGCTAAAACACAAACTAAATTTTTCTGAAGGGTAAACTAGTGGAAATCTACAGTAATATTCAACAGGATTTCTCTTAGATGTAAAATAAAGATATCCAACTGTCAAGTTTGGTAGGATGAGGACACCAACCAGACAGCCTAAATATGCAGCTAAAACAAATAACTAGAGACAATGCTGTATTTCTGCATCATCCAGATTTAAAAAGAACAGCCTCACGGGATGCAAAGTAAACTTTACAGTTTTTGTTTCCGACAACTGACTTTGAACACTGACAGTGAGAAGTTAATTTGAAGTCCGATCTGCCACAGTTGTTGGTAGTGCAGGTGTATGTAAAGGATCCCACTACACTTGTTGGAAGAAAGAAAGAAAAAAAAAAAAAGGGTAAGAGTAGAGCAAGTTTCCCAGTTCCCTGGCCTAACCTCCCCTAGTCAGTATGAATGCCACCTCAAGTCTCCCTTGAGAAGAGGACACTGGCTTAAGATAAATAACCTGGTCAACAAAAGAGAAAATAAAATAAATACTTCTCAGCTCCTTACAATTTTAACAGGACAAGACAAGTGATCTGACTCACTCAAGTTTATACTGCTTCTACAGTTTAGCACTGTACTACAAATAAATTAAGCTCTCTGCTGAACAAATGAGGTGGGAGTGTAGAAAGGTGTTCCACAGTGACCTTCTCCAATCAGGTTAATGATTAACAGCTTAATGTGTTATTGATTAAGTAATTGGAAAGAACAGTTTCATTTTTCATGAATTTTGCATTCAATAAAATATTAGATTGGCTGTTTTATCATATCTAAATGGTTAAGGTCACTGATTCAGTATTTCAGTCTCTCTCCATTTCTCTCATGCTCCTACTACAGGCCGAAGAGACAGGGAATACCTCAGTACAGTACAACAAAATGCAGATGCCAGCATAGTTATTCACAAAAAAATGGAAATAACACAGTTGTCAGAATTCACAAAAAAGGAAACAATATAGAGGAAGAAAACACTATTACAAGAGAACATAGAAGGGATTAAAAATAGACAACTAAATACCCTGAAGGGCATTAGCACTCACCTTCAGATCTAGTCAAAAGAATCTAGGCATACTTCACAGCTATCACCGAATTTGCCTCATATTTTTCTCATACCCCCTCCTAAAACTGTATGTTTTTTTCTCTAACAAAATGGTATGGACTACATAATGACAGACATTCGAGTTTCAGGCTTCATATCTTTCAGAAAATGCAAAAACGGTTATTCTAGCAACTTCTAAGTACATAAAAGTAATATTTAAAATCTGTCCTTGATTTTAGGTCTTTGTCCCCCAACCATTATTTTTTTGGCTCTGTCCCCAGTTTTTGTGCTAAAACATTGAGAGCCAAGTTAATCTTGGACTGGCAACTTAACAGAAAGGGAAAACGGCAGATGTGTGTATCAAATTAGTCCCCATCAGATATCCAAATTTGTTTATATTAAAATTAGGGTGACACTAATCAGGTTTAACCACAATTCAGCGTCAAAAGCTATTCTAAGTCTGATAACTTCAAAGAGAAGCTTATTTTTATACACACAAGCAAGTCCAATGTCTTCATAAGTTTACTGATTGAGTTACTGATTTCTTGGAACCAGTTAAAGTGAGGTGTGGAACCTTTCTGTGTAGCTACTTAATGATATTCTGCTTCTGTAAGAACACATCAGAACGATCTGTTGCGAAGAAAAGACTGGCGAGTCTCTTGGTTAAGAAATCATAAGACAACACTAGAACAGTGATGCCAGTGAATAGCAATGTACAGTTGTGTACACTTACCGAGTGTATTCACTGTTGCAGTCATTACATCTGGGTAATCTGCTGGCAGGTTGCCCTCAGTCGGCCCAAATTCCAAAGTCTTGGGTCCTGCGTCAGTTGCTGTCTTCTCTTCCATGACGTCAGGTCATCAGGGGTATAAAACATGCAGCCGATGCCATTTTCTTTAGTTTTTCTTGCCCCCGATGTCAGGTGCCCCCAAAAAGGTAGCAAAAAAAAAAAATATATATATATACATACATATATATATATATATATATATATATACATACACACACACATATGTATATATACATGCATCAATATAAACTTTAACTACATCTACAAGCAAATACACCACATAGGTTGTAGAAGATAGAGAAGGAAAGATAAACTCCCGAATGACAGGGGGATGGCAAGAGGGTAACCTGGACTGCAACAGTGAATACACTCAAACATCTACATTTATGGTAAGTGTACACAACTGTACTATGTTCTTCGTGTTTCACTGTTGCAGTCATTACATTTGGGTAGAATCCCAAAGCTATGGTTGGGAGGCTGGAACTAAACAGCATTAGGTGCGGCTATAAGTCCCTGCAGCACTGCAGTGGCAAAACCTGCCCTGGACTTAAGAGTAGAGAGGCAAATGATAATGCTTTGTAAAGGTGTGAAGGTGTGAACAGAACTCCAAGTAGCAGCCTCTAGAATGTCTTTGGTTGGTACTCCTCTGAGAAAGGCTGCTGAAGTAGCTTTAGCTCTGGTGGAATGAGACCTAATGCCCTTGGGCACAGGTTTACCATGGTGTAAGTAGCAGAAATGGATGCAGTGGCTTATCTACTTTGAAATTGTCTCTCTGAAATAGCCTTTCCTTCTGATCCTGCAGCATATGACATTAGTAATTGCTCAGTTTTTCTTAGAGCTTTAGTCCTGCTCAAGTAGAATCTTAGCTGTCTGTGTACATCCAAGGAATGCAGAATTCTCTCCCACTTGTTCTGCGGATTTGGATAAAAAGTTGGCAGATGAATTGTTTGGCTAAGAGCTACACTGGAAACCACCTTAGGCATGAAAGTAGGATTTGTTCTCAGAGACACCCTGTCTGGGTAAAATATGATAAAAGGCTCTACAGCTATAAGGGCCTGTAGCTCTGAAACTCTTCTTGCTGAAGTAATTGCTAGTAGCAGAGCTGCTTTCCATGATATGAACATTATATTAGCGGTAGCAGCTGGTTCAAGCGGAGGCAGGGTGAGCTTTTCCAACACATAATTGAGGTTCCATGCAGGTAATGGTGATCTTCTAGGAGGCCTTAAATTTTTGGCTCCTCCAAGATACTGCTTTAGTAAAGGATGAGAAAAGATTGGTGGCTCTGTATTGTAATGAGCCGAAATGGTTGAGGCATGGATTTTGATTGATGAGAAAAATAGGCCTTTGTCCAGCATCTCAGTTAAGTATTGTAATATCTGAGGAATATTTGGTTCTGCTGCATCAGTTCCTTGTGCTTAATTCCAAGCACAGAATCTCTTCCATTTGTCAGCATAAGATTTTCTAGTACTAGGCCTTCTGGCTTCCAAAATGACATCCATCACAGCTTTACTGAGAGGTGTTGTTTGTGTAATTACATGATCAGCCATGCTGCCAGGTTCAGTGTCTGTAGTTGATTGTGCAGGATCGGATTGTTTTGCTGGGACAGTAGTTGAGGTCTTTGAGGTAAGGTCCAAGCTGGGTATTGAGACAAGTTCCTTAGGACTGGGTACCAGTACTGGCGGGGCCAGTCCGGGGCAATTAGTATCATCTTTGGTTTCTCTTGTCTGACTTTTAGGAGGACCTTGGGGAGAAGAGGCAGGAGGAAAGGATAGGGCATCCACTTTCCATGTTTGTCTGTTACAAGTCCTTGTGTAGAATCTTTTCAATTGATCATTTTGAGTACAGGCAAATAGATCTATGTCTGGGCTCCCCCATTTCTCTGTTATCATGCTGAAGACTTGCGGATTTAGTTTTCACTCGGGAGGATCCATAAAGTTTCTGCTTAAATCGTCTGCCAGTGCATTTTCTTTTCCTGGCAGGAACTGAGCTTGAAGATGTATTTGGTAGGTCAAAGCTGTGTCCCACAGTGCCATGGCTAATATGAATGTGTGCCCCCATTGCTTGTTTATATATCACATGACTGTGGTGTTGTCCGTCTTTATCAGTAGTTGTCCTGGATGAAATAAGTCCTTGAAGGCTGTTAGAGCATTTTGAACAGCTAGCATCTCTTTCTGGTTGATATGCAGATGCATTTGTTTTGGGGTCCATATGCCCTGAATGCATCTTCCTGCCATGTGGGCCCTCAGGCATAATCAGATACATCTGTTTTTAAGGTTTGGCTGGCAGGGGGGAGAGTGAAGGGCCGTCCCATGTTTTGGTGACACACCATTGCCCACCACAGAAACTCCTGTTGTAGGCAGGGTATGAGAGAAATCATTGCTTCCAGACTGTGAGTATGTTGACTCCATACACTTTTCAGGTACCATTGAAGTAGGAATTAGTAGGATGCAGGATGCCATGAAGCCCAGAACCTGCAGAATTTGTCTTGCAGATAATTGGGTCTTTGTTGCCATCAGTTTGAAGTAAGTAGTCAGTTGCTTTTGGGTGTCTGGCGTGAGGTAAGCCATCTGGGCAGTTGTATTCAAACTTGCACCCAGGAATGTTATCTTTTGAGAGGGTACCAGTTGTGATTTCTTTTCGTTTATTGTGCACCCTAGACATGTTAGAAGCCTTTTCACAAATGCCAGTTATCGAAGAAGAATGTCTTTGTTCTCTGCTTGAATGAGACAGTCATCTAAGTACGGATATATTTGTATACTTCTTTGTCTGCAAAATGCAATTACTGGTGCCAGGCACTTTGTAAAGACCCTGGGCACAGTAAATAAGCCAAAGGGCAGTGCAGAGAATTGGTAATGCATTAAGCCAACCTTGAATCGGAGGTATCTCCTGCACGATTGTCTTATTGGAACATGCAGGTATGCCTCTTTTAGGTCTAATGTCACTAGCCAAACATTCTTGCCCAGCATGGGAAGAAGCTGCTGCAAAGTCAGCATTTTGAATTTTGGAATGTCCAGGTATGTGTTCAAAATCAATAAATCCAGTATTGGTCGCCAGGCCTTGTCCTTTCTGGGTACCAAGAACAGTCTTGAGTAAAAACGTTGTCCTTTTTCCTGTTCTAGTACTGGCTGAATGGCCCTCATATCCATGAGGGACGTAACCTGTTTTTGTGCCTCTGCCCATTGACTTTTTGGCAGATCTGGCCAACCATTTGCCATTGGCAGAGTGTGGAAATGGAATCTGTATCCCTGTGATACTATGTTTAGTACCCACTTGTCCTGGGTTATTAAAGTACAGTTTTGTACCTACCATAAATGTAGATGTTCGAGAGTTCACCCTGCTGCAGTCATCACACTTGGGTTATCCTGCCGTCAGGCGGTCCCGCAGTTGGCCCGAATTCCAAAGTCTTGGTCCGGCGTCGGTTGCTGTTGCTTCTTCCCTGACGTCAGTGCACCAGGGGTATATAAGAGGCATCCAACGCCATTTTCTTCAGTTTTTCTTGCCCCAGATGTCAGGTGCCCCCAAAAGGTAGGCAAAAAAAAAAAAAAAAAAAATATATATATATATATATATATATATATATATATATATATATATATATATATATATATATATATATATATATATATACATATATATATATATATATATATATAT
This sequence comes from Protopterus annectens, assembly GCF_019279795.1. Lineage (NCBI taxonomy): Eukaryota > Metazoa > Chordata > Ceratodontiformes > Protopteridae > Protopterus > Protopterus annectens. The sequence continues at coordinate 697,879,465 of NC_056748.1, forward strand.
ATATATATATATATATACACATATGGCTATATAAAAATAAAACAAAACCCTTAGGTACAAGCAAATACACCACAGAGGTAGAATAGGATAAAGTGGTAGAGATAAGTTCAGCTAGTTCAGAGGGGATGGAGGGAGGGTAACCTGGACTGCAGCAGGGTGAACACTCTAACATCTACATTTATGGTAGGTACAAAACTGTACTATGTTCATCGTGTTACCCTGCTGCAGTCATCACACTTGGGTTGAATCCCAAAAGCTAAGGAGGGGAGGTGGAGTCAAACAGGGTTAGAAGAAGCTAGTAGGCCCTGCAAAACTGCAGTGGCAAAACCAGCTCTAGTCTTAGAGTAAAGAGGTAAGTGATAGTGTTTGGTGAAGGTGTGCACTGAACTCCAAGTAGCAGCTTCCAGAATATCTTTGGTTGGCACTCCCCTGAGAAAGGCTGCTGATGTAGCTGTAGCTCTGGTGAAGTGGGACCTAATGTTAGCAGGTACTGGTTTCCCATGATGTGTGTAGCAGAAACATATGCAATGTCCTATCCATTTAGAAATGGTCTGTTTTGAGATAGCTTTTCCTTGTGATCCTGTAGCATAGGCTACAAAGAGCTGGTCAGTTTTTCTGAAAGCCTTAGTTTTATCCAAGTAGTAACGTAATTGCCTGTGAATGTCCAAAGTGTGCAGGAGTCTTTCTCCTTTGTTTTGGGGATTTGGGAAGAAGGTGGGCAAGTGAATGGTTTGGTTTAAGGCCACAATGGATACCACCTTTGGCATAAAGGAAGGATTAGTTTGTAGAGAAACTCTGTCGATGAAAAATGAGGAAAGGCACCACTGCCATTAGTGCCTGTAGCTCTGAGACTCTTCTAGCTGAGGTTATTGCTAGTAGCAGGGCAGTTTTCCATGAAAGAAATTTTAAATCAGTTGAAAAAGCTGGCTCAAAGGTCGGCGGTGTAAGCTTTTCCAGGACAAAGTTGAGATCCCAAGTAGGTGTTGGAGCTCTCCTTGGTGGTCTTAAGTTCTTAGCCCCTCTGAGGTACTGTCTTAGGAGTGGATGTGAAAATAAAGGAGGATCTGTGCTATAATGAGCTGAAATTGCTGAGGCGTGGATCTTAATAGATGAAAAGGAAAAGTCCTTTGTGTAACATCTCCGTTAAATACTGTAGAATCTGAGGAATGTTCGGCTCCAGGGGATTTAGGCCTTTAGCCTGGTTCCAGGCGCACAATCTTTTCCATTTGTCTGAATAGGCTTTTCTGGTGCTGGGCCTCCTGGCCTCCAGAATGACATCCACAACAGCTTTGGATAAAGGTGTTGGCTGGTTGTTTAGGTAATTTGCCATGCAGCCAGGTTTAAAGTCTTGAGCTGGCTGTGTAGAATCAGATTGTCTCGCTGGGTGAGGAATTTGTGGCAAAATCCATGGTGGGCCCTGGGCCATGTTCCCTAAAAATTGGATACCAATGTTGGCGTGACCAGTCTGGTGCAACGAGAATCATTTGTGTCCTCTCTAAACTGACTTTTAGCAGTACCTTTGCTAAAAGAGGCAGTAGAGGGAAGGCATACACTGTTAATGTTTTCTAACTGAATGAGAGGGCGTCCGCTTTCCACGCTAGTGAATGGAAGGTCCTTGTGCAAAATTTTTGAAGTTGGTGGTTGTAGGGGCTTGCAAACAGATCTATGTCTGGGCGTCCCCATCTTTGAGGTATCATTGCAAATACTTGTGGATCTAGTTTCCATTCGTGTGGATCCATGATGTTTCTGCTTAGGTCATCTGCCAATGTGTTTTTCTTTCCTGGCAGGAATTGTGCTTGTAATTGAACCTGGTAAGACAGTGCAGTGTTCCACAAGGTCATTGCTTGCCTGCATAGAGGGTAGAAATCTGTGCCCCCTTGCTTGTTTATGTACCACATAACTGTGGTGTTGTCTGTCCTTATTAGTAGTTGTCCTGGGTGTAGAAGGTCCTTGAAAGTTGTTAGGGCATTCTGCACTGCTAGCATTTCTTTTTGATTGATATGCAGGTGTCTCTGATCTGTAGTCCATTTGCCCTGAATGCACTGTCCTGCCATGTGTGCTCCCCAGCTATAGTCCGATGCATCCATTGTCATAGTTTGCCTGGCTGTGGGTAAGGTGAAAGGCTGACCCTTGTTGAGGTGACATGCCTGTGCCCACCACAGAAACTCCTGTTGAAGGCAGGGAATGAGTGGAATCATTGTTTCCAAGCTGTGGCTGTGCTGAATCCATACACTTTTCAGGTACCATTGTAATTTCCTCATATGCAGTTTTGCAAATGGTATTAGTAGTATGCAAGATGCCATGAATCCCAAGGCCTGCAGAATTTTTCTTGCAGGGAGTTGGGTCTTTGTTGCCATTATTTTGAAATATTGAAACAGCTGTCGTTGTTTGTCTGGCGTGAGATAAGCCATCTGGGCCGTTGTATTCAAGCTGCCACCCAGGAATATTATGTTTTGTGAGGGCACTAGTTTTGATTTCTTTTCGTTTACTGTGTACCCTAGGCAACTTAGAAGGTGTTTGACAAATGCCAGATGCTGTAAAAGAATGTCCTTGCTTTCTGCTTGAATAAGACAGTTGTCCAGGTATGGGTATATTTGAATTCCTCTTTGTCTGCAGTATGCAATTACTGGTGCCAGGCATTTTGTGAAGACCCTGGGCGCAGTAGATAAGCCAAAGGCAGTGCAGAGAATTGATAATGCGTTGAACCTGCAATGAAGCGGAGGTATCTTCTGCAATTTTGTCTGATAGGGACATGTAGGTATGCCTCCTTGAGGTCCAAAGTGACTAGCCAAGCATTCTTGCCCAGCATGGGAAGAAGCTGCTGTAGTGTTAGCATCTTGAATTTTGGCACTTGCAGGTAAGTGTTCAGATTTGAAAAATCCAGAATGGGTCTCCATGCTTTGTCCTTTCTTGGAACTAGGAAGAGTCTTGAGTAAAATCCTTGTCCTTGCTCCTGTGTAGGTACCTGTTGAATGGCTCTCATGTTCATGAGGGCTGTAATTTGTTTTTGTGCCTCTGCCTATTGATTTGGTGGCAGGTTTGGCATTCCTTTGATCCTTGGTAAGGTATGAAAGTGGAATCTGTATCCTTGAGAGACAATGTTTAGAACCCATTTGTCTTTTGTGATGATGTGCCAGTTGTCTGCAAAAAAAATGCTAGTTTTCCTCCCAAGGGTGTTGCCAGGAGAGATTTGCTTGGTAGTTTGAGGACAGTCATTGTGTCTGCCTTCTGCTAGCTTGGGGCCTGTCTTCTCCTCCCTTCTGGGTAGCAGAACCCCATTGGCGAGGTTTGTAAGGGCCCTGTGACTGACCTCTGCCCCTAGGGCGTCTGTATTTGCCCCTCTGTGATCTGGCTGAAGCTGGAAAGGACCAATTTTTTGCTGGCCAATTTCTGCTGAAGCGAGGGGGTTTGTACCTGCAAGAAATCCTTGACCGTTTGCATGGATTTAGCCTTATCCTCCATTTTCTTTAAAACCTCTTCTGCTTTGACACCAAATAAAACATCTTGTTGTAAAGGTGCATCTAATAATTTTGCTTTAACATGGTCAGGGAGGGTTTGTTCTTTTAACCAACCATGTCTACGAATGACAGAGCCAGTAACAGCTGCTCTACAGGATGCTTCCAATGAATCAAATCCGCATTGTAAAGTATGCTTGCCCACCTGTTCAGCTGCATGAAACAGATCCTGCATTTCCATGAATTCAGGCGGTTCTGAATGTGTGCTCATTTTTTGTTTTAACTGAGACATCAGGAATTGTTAATATTTCAACATGTGAAACTGGTAATTTAATGCTCTCAAAGCCAGAGTTGCAGAGGTGAATATTTTCTTTCCCCATCTATCTAGGGCTCTGGAATGTCTTTCAGAGGGCACAGGATTTTTAGCCATAGAAGCTTTTGCTCCCTTAGGATCCTGGGATATGGTTTCTGGGTCAGCTATAGGGCTTTTATAAAGGAATTTGTGTGAGTCAGGTACTCTGTAGTATCTGTCTGGTTTGGCTGGAGCAGGAGGTAGAGAGTCTGGAATTAAACTAGACTCCAAGTAGACATCATCCACAATATCTAAAACAGGAGGGATAGCAAGAGGTCTGTGCTGGGGTAATAAAAGGAACTCTCGGAGCCTTTTCTTAGAATCTGAGTAATCCTGGCCTTCCCAGTGGAAATGTTCCCTCATGGTATGTAATGTTTCCCCAAAGGAGTAGTCTTCAGGGGGAGATGCTGAGGGAATAGAGTCTTCAGCATCAGAATCCTCATAAGGTGGGAAAGTGTAATCCTGTTCCTCAGAAGAGTTTGAGGAGAGAGAAACCTGGTCAGAGGATGCATAATCCTCCTCTTGTCTTGGTCTTTTATCAGGAGGGGGATGGGAACCCCTGATAAGGGTAATTAAATCTTCAGCCATCTTAAGCATCTGTTTCTTAGGCATGGGGCCTTGACCTGCAGACTGATGAACAGTTTTCTTAGGCTTTAAAGGAGTTTTAAGCTTAGCATAAGATTTAATGGTGAGTGTAGCTGGTCTGAAGACACCTTCCGCAACCGAAGGTGTTTCCTCTGCACCGGTGTCTAATTCTGCTCCGGTGTCGGTAGATGGCTACGTCGGCCTAGTAGACTCCGCTTGGGAGTCGGCAGCTGTCTTGGGTTCCAGCTCTGCGGTCGTCAGGGGCTGCGTAGGCGCCTCACTGAAAACCGGAGAACCGGCGACAGGCCCAGCTGAGGCCTCGGGGTCTGGCTTATTCCTAGGCTGCCTGTCCTTATCCTTGCATTTTTTATGAATTGCGGTCGTCAGCTGCTCCGACAGCGTGACATAATTAAATTTCCTACCAAAATAATGCCGCGCAAAGTCAAAACAGTATTTGATAGTGCGTTTATTAAACCTAGCGCAAAACCGACAACCTGCGACGTCGTGGTCTGGGCCTAGGCAAGGAATAGAATAGGAATGGAAGTCCTCATGAGGTATTTGCTTCCCACAAGAAATGCAATTGTTAACTTTTTCTGACATCAGACTGAGGCAAGAAAATGTTCCCCAATGGGGACTTAGCTTTATTGAAGACTTCGGACTGAAATTCAAAATCGAAAATCTCAGGAGTCGGCCAACCGGCACTTGTGAACTGCTTCTGCTTCGGGCACCGCGCGGCAAGAAAGACTGAAGAAAATGGTGTTGGATGCCTCTTATATACCCCTGGCGCACTGATGTCAGGGAAGAAGCGATAGCAACTGACGCTAGACCAAGACTTTGGAATTCGGGCCGACTGCGGGACCGCCTGATGGCAGGATAACCCAAGTGTGATGACTGCAGCAGGGTAACAGGATGAACATCTGCCAATTCTGAGCAAAAAGTGCTAACTTTCCCCCTATGGGTGCTGCCAAAAGAGTGCTTGGAGTAGACAGAGGGAAGTCATTGGGATTGTTTTCTGTAGGTTTGCGCTTTATCTCCTCCAGATTTGGAGGTAGAAGCGCCCCTTGCTTTGACCTGTATGAATCTTGTGAATGGTATTGGGAACCCTTAGGGCGTCTGGATTTGCCCCTTTGAGCTCTGTTTGACACAGGAAAGGACCAATTTTTTGTAGGCAAGTGTCTACTGAATCTAGGTGGCTGCACTTGTAAGAAGTCTTTAACAGTTTGCATAAACTTAGCTTTGTCTTCCATTTTCTTTAAAACCTCTTCTGAGTTAATACCAAACAGAGAATCATGCTGTAAAGGTGCATCTAGCAATTTAGTTTTAACATGATCAGGCAAATTCTGTTCCTTTAACCAGGCATGCCTCCTAATCACAGATCCAGTAACTACGGCCCTGCAGGAGGCCTCTAAGGAGTCAAAAAGTACAGTTGTGTACACTTACCATAAATGTAGATGTTCAAGTGTATTCACTGTTGTAGTCATTACATTTGGGTAATCCTGCTGGCAGGTTGCCCTCAGTCAGCCTGAATTCCAAAGTCCTGGGTCCTGCGTCGGCTGCTGTCGTCAGGGGTATAAATGATGCGGCCGACGCCATTTTCTTTAGTTTTTCATGCCCCAGATGTCATGTGCCCCCTAAAAGGGTAGCCAAAATTTATATATAAATACATGCACCAATATAAACTTTACCTTCATCTACAAGCAAATACACCACATAGGTTCCATCAGAAGAAAGGGGGATGGCGGGTGGGTAAACCGGACTGCAACAGTGAATACACTTGAACATCTACATTTATGGTACGTGTACACAACTGTACTATGTTATTTGTGTTTCACTGTTGCAATCATTACATTTGGGTAGAGTCCCAAAGCTATGGATGGGTGGCTGGAGCTAAACAGCATTAGGAGCGGCAATGAGGCCCTGCAGAACTGCAGTGGCAAAGCCTGTCCTGGATTTAGAGTAGAGTGGCAGACGATAGTGCTTTGTGAAGGTGTGCACTGAACTCCAAGTAGCAGCCTCTAAAATATCCTTGGTTGGTACTCCCCGGAGAAAGGCTGAAGTGGCTGCAGCTCTGGTTGAATGTGGCCTAATGCCTTTAGGCACCAACTTGCCATGGTGTAAGTAGCAGAAACGAATGCAGTAACTTATCCACTTTGAAATAGTCTGCTTTGAGATGGCCTTTCCTTGTGATCCTGCAGCAGATGCCACTAGTAATTGCTCTGTCCTTCTGAAAGCTTTGGTTCTGTCCACGTAGAATCTAAGCGGTCTGTGTATATCCAAAGAATGCAGAATTCTCTCCCACTTGTTCTGTGGATTTGGATAAAAAGTTGGCAGATGAATAGTTTGGTTAAGAGCCACACTGGACACCACCTTAGGCATAAATGTTGGGTTTGTCCTCAGAGAGACCCTGTCCCGATAAAAAATGATAAAAGGTTCCACAGCCATGAGTGCCTGTAGCTCTGAAACTCGTCTTGCAGAAGTTATTGCTAGGAGCAGAGCTGTTTTCCAAGATAAAAATTTTATATCAGCAGTAGCAGCTGGCTCAAAAGGAGGCAGGGTGAGTTTTTCCAAAACATAGTTGAGGTCCCATGCAGGCAGTGGTGATCTCCTTGGAGGCCTTAAACTTTTGGCTCCGAGGTACTGCTTTAATAAGGGATGAATAAGATTGGTGGCTCTGTATTGTAAGGAGCCAAAATGGCAGAGGCATGAATTTTAATAGATGAAAAAGATAGGCCTTTATCCAGCACCTCAGTTAAGTATTGCAAAATCTGAGGAATAGTTGGCACAGCTGTATCAGTTCCTTGTGCCTGGTTCCAAGCACAGAATCTCTTCCATTTTCCAGCATAAGATTTTCTAGTACTAGGCCTTCTGGCCTCCAAAATGACATCCATCACAGCTTTACTGAGAGGTGTGTTTTGTATGGCTGCATTATCCACCATGCTGCCAGGTTTAAAGTCCTGAGTTGGCTGTGCAGGATCTGATTGTTTTGCTGGGACAGTAGATGAGGTATTTGAGGTAAGGTCCAAGCTGGGCATTGAGACAAGTTCTTTAGGATTGGGAACCAGTACTGGCGGGGCCAGTCTGGGGCAATCAGTATCATTTTTGGCTTCTCCTGTCTGACCTTTAGGAGTACCTTGGGTAGGAGAGGCAGTGGGGGAAAGGCATATACTGATAGGTTTTTCCAGCTGAAAGATAGGGCGTCCACTTTCCATGCTTGTCTGTGATAAGTCCTTGTGCAGAATCATTTTAGTTGGTAGTTGTGAGGGAAGGCAAATAGATCTATGTCCGGGCATCCCCATTTCCTTGCTATCATGCTGAAGACTTGTGGATCCAGCTGCCACTCATGGGGATACATGAGGTTTCTGCTTAGTTCGTCTGCCAGAGTAGTTTTCCTTCCTGGCAGGAATTGTGCCTGCAGATGTAATTGTTAAGTTACTGCTGTGTCCCACAATGTCATGGCTAGTCTGAAAAGGGGGAAAGAATGTGTGCCTCCCTGCTTGTTTATATACCACATGACCGTGGTGTTGTCTGTCTTAATCAGTAGTTGTCCTGGATGAAGTAGGTCCTTGAAGGCTGTCAGGGCATTCTGAACAGCTAGCATCTCTTTTTGATTGATATGTAGATGCATTTCGGTTGAGGACTATGTGCCTTGAATGCCTCTTCCTGCCATGTGGGACCCCCAGGCATAATCTGATGCATCCATTGTTAGTGTCTGCCTGGCCGGGGTAATGTAAATGGCTGTCCCTTGTTTTGGTGACAAGCCTTTGCCACCATTGAAACTCCTGTTGTAGGTAGGGAATGAGAGTAATCATTGTTTCCAGGCTGTGGCAATGTTGAGTCCAAGGTACCAGTGAAGTTTCTTCATATGCAGTCTTGTATATGGAATTAGTAGGATGCAGGATGTCATGAAGCCCAAAGCCTGCAGAATTTTTCTTGCAGATAACTGGGCCTTTGTTGCCAACATTTTGAAATAGGTAGTCAGTTGCCTTTGTTTGTTTCGCGTGAGATAAGCCATCTGGGCAGTTGTATTTAAGCTTGCACCCAGGAATATTATCTCTTGAGAGGGTACTAGTTTTGATTTCTTTTCATTAACTGTGTACCCTAGGCATGTTAGAAGTCTTTTCACAAACGCCAGATGCTGTAGAAGAATGTCTTTGTTCTCTGTTTGAATTAGACAGTCGTCCAAGTAAGGATATATTTGTATTCCTCTTTGTCTGCAGAATGCAATTACTGGTGCCAGGCACTTTGTAAAGGCCCTGGGCGCAGTAGATAAGCCAAAGGGCAGTGCAGAGAATTGGTAATGCATTGAGTCAGCCTTGAATCTGAGGTATCTTCTGCATGATTGTCTGACTGGGACATGCAGGTATGGCTCTTTTAGGTCTAGAGTCACCAGCCAAGCGTTCTTGCCCAGCATGGGCAGAAGCTGCTGCAAAGTCATCATCTTGAATTTTGGTATATCCAGGAATGTGTTCAGAATAGATAGGTCCAATTTTGGTCTCCAGGCCTTGTCCTTTCTTGGTAACAAGAACAGTCGAGTAAAATCCTTGTCCCTGCTCTTGCTTTGGTACTTGTTGAAAGGCCCCCATGTCCATGAGGGATGAGACTTGTTTGTGTGCCTCTGCCCACTGATTTTTTGGCAGATCTGGCCAGCCGTTTGCCTTTGGTAGGGTATGGAAATGGAACTTGTACCCTTGTGACACGATATTTAGAACCCACTTGTCCTGGGTTATAATGTGCCAATATTGAGAAAAATGTGATAATTTTCCCCCTAAGGGTGCTGCCAGGAGATAAGTGCTTGGTGCAGGCAGGGGGAAGTCATTGGGACTGTTTCCTGTATGGTTGTGATTTGTCTTCTTCAACTTTGGAGGTAGAAGCACCCCATTTGCTTTGACCTGTAGGAACCTTGCACCTAGGATCTGCCTCTAGGGCATCTGGATCTGCCCCTTTGAGGTCTGTCTGACACAGGAAAGTGCCAATTCTTTGTAGGCCAATGTCTACTAAACCTAGGTGGCTGTACTTGTAAAAAATCTTTGACAGTTTGCATAGATTTAGCTTTGTCCTCCATTTTCTTTAACACCTCCTCTGACTTAACACCAAACAAAGTATCATGCTGTAAAGGTGCATCTAATAATGTAACTTTGACATGATCAGGCAGATTTTGTTCCTTTAACCAAGCATGCCTCCTAATTACAGATCCCGTAACTGCGGCCCTGCAGGAGGCCTCCAAAGCATCAAAACCACATTGAAAGTATGCTTTCCAACTTGTTCAGCTGCAGGCAATAAATCCTGCATTTCCTTGTTTTCTGCACATTCAGAGTTTAATAACATTTTCTGTTTAAGCAATGCCATGACATGTTGCTGATATCTGAGCAAATGAAACTGACAGTTTAAGGCCCTTAAAGCCAAGGTAGCAGATGTGTAAACCTTTTTTCCCCCATCTATCCAGTGCCCTAGAATCTCTGTCAGAGGGGGTAGGTTTTTTTGCAGTGGAGGCCTTAACTCCTTAGGGACCCTGTGAAATAGTTTTTGGGTCTGCAGCAGGGTTTTTAAAAAGGAATTTATGAGAGTCAGGAACCCTGTAATATCAGTCAGGCTTAACAGGAGCTGGAGGTAAGGAGTCAGGGGTAAGACTAGACTCCGAAAACACATCTACAATATCTAACACAGGAGGAATGGCTAGTGGCCTGTGTTGAGGTAGTAAAAGGAAATCCCTGAGCCTCTTTTTAGATTCTGAAAAATCTTGGCTCTCCCAGTGGAAATGCTCCCTCATGGTATGCAAGTTTTCCCCAAAAGAATAGTCCTCTGGAGAAGAAGCTGAAGGTATAGATTCTTCAGCATCAGAATCCTCATGGGGGGGAAGAGAATATTTCTGATCAGAAGAGGAATCAGAAGAAACAGAAACCTGATCTGAAGATTCATAGTCAGTCTCTTGCCAAGGCCTCTTATCAGGAGGGGGATGGGAACCCCCGATCAAGGTAATTAAGTCCTCGGCCATTTTGAGCATCTGTGTTTTGGGCATAGAGGCCTGTCCACGTGGCTCTTGAGTTTGTTTCTTTGCTTTAGAAGGTGATTTAGTCTTTGCCTTTGAAGCTGAGGTTGGTTTAATGTAGAGATGTTTAGGTCTGAATACACCCTCAGAAGCCGGTGCCTGCTCAGCGGCTCCGGACCCATCTGAAGGAATAGTATCAGAGGCTCCAATACCTTGAGTTTCCAGTGGCATGGCCGACTCCAAGTGGGAGTCGGTAGCGGCCTGCGACTCTAAAGTAGTGGGCGTCAGGGGCTGCGAAAGTGCCTCACTGAGGACCGGCGAACTGGCGACTGGCTTAGGAGAATCTTCGGCATCGGTTTTGGGCCTCGGTTGTCTCTCTCTCTCTCTCTCCTTTTCTTTGCGTTTTTTGTGAACTCCGGTAGTCGGATGGCTATCCGACATTTCTGGATAATTAAATCGGCGTCCAAAATAGTTTAAAGCAAAATCATACCAACGCTTAATAGTGCGTTTGTTAAATCTAGCACAAAACCGACAACCAGAAACGTTGTGATCAGGGCCTAGGCAAGGAATACAGTAAAAATGAAAGTCCTTATGAGGTATTTGCTTTCCACAAGAAATACAATTATTTACTTTTTCTGACAACGGTCTGGAGCAAGAAAAAAAGTTTCCCCAATGGGATACTAAGCTTTATTGAAGACTTCGGATCTGAAACTCGAACACAAAAATCTCAGGAGTCGGCCGACCGGCACTTGCGAACTGCTTCTGCTTTGGGCACCGCGCGGCAAGAAAGACTGGAGAAAATGGCGTTGGCCGCATCTTTTATACCCCTGACGACCTGATGTCAGGGAAGGGGCGACAGCAGCCGATGCAGGACCCAGGACTTTGGAATTCAGGCTGACTGAGGGCAACCTGCCAGCAGGATTACCCAAATGTAATGACAGTGAAACACGAAGAAAGTACAGTTTTGTACCTACCATAAATGTAGATGTCCGAACTGGATAGCATCTGCAGTCATAACAACTGGGTTGTCCTGTCGTCAGATAGCCCTTCAGTCGGCCGGATTCCAAAGTCCGGGTCCGGCTTCGGCTGATGTCGCACTTCACCCGATGTCATCTCTGTTGGTCTTCGGGTATAAAAGCATCAGCCGACGCCATTTTCTTCAGTGTTTCTTGCCCCAGATGCCAGAAGCCCTCTAGAAGTCTAAAAATTTTGGATAGATGCCAATGTTTCCAAAAGATAGAGGTAAACACAAAAATAAGCATGTATGTACATAAATACAAACAAATACACCATGAAAGACTCCCCCCCACTAGCTAGCTATTAGGAGGGTAAACACCCTAGGAGTACCACAGAGGGGAAGGAGGGAGGGTAATCCTGACTGCAGATGCTATCCAGTTCGGACATCTACATTTATGGTAGATACAAAACTGTACTATGTCCTTCATGGATGCATCTGCAGTCATAACAACTGGGTAGAATACCATAGCCAACTAGGGGAGGAGGATAAAAGTAGATTATGGTGTGTTTAGGATCCCTTGCAGTACAGCAGTGGCAAACCCTGCTCGGGATCTGGAATATAGAGGTAAATTATAATGCTTGGCAAATGTATGCACGGAGGTCCAAGTAGCCGCCTCAATAATGTCTTTGGTAGCCACTCCTCGTGAGAAAGCTGTGGTAGTGGCTGTTGCCCTTGTAGAATGAGGTCTTATGTTCTGTGGAATTGGCTTTCCATGGAAGGAGTAACAGAATCGTATGCAATTTCCTATCCATTTGGAGATTGTCTGTTTGGAGATAGCTTTTCCTTCCCTTCCTGTTGCATAGGCTACGAAAAGTTGGTCAGTCTTTCTGCTATTTTTGTTCTGTCCAAGTAGTAGCGTAGCTGTCTATGTACATCCAAGGTATGCAGAATTCTTTCCCTCTGTTTTGTGGGTTGGGAAAGAAGGTAGGTAGGTGGATTGCCTGGTTTAAAGACACTCTGGATACCACCTTAGGCATAAATGTAGGATTAGTCCTCATGGACACTCTATCTTGGTGGAAGATTAGGAAGGGTTGCACTGCCATTAAGGCCTGTAGTTCTGAAACCCTCCTTGCTGAAGTAATTGCCAGTAGGAAAGCAGTTTTCCATGACAGGTGTTGTAGGTCTGCTGTTGCTGCTGGTTCAAAGGGTGATAGTGTCAATTTTTCTAGCACAAAGTTTAAGTCCCAAGCTGGCAATGGTGGTTTCCTTGGAGGTTTTACATTTTTGATTCCTCTGAGAAACTGCCTGAGCAAGGGGTGTGAATAAACAGGTGGATCAAAGCTGTATTCTGCTGAAATAGCTGATGCATGAATCTTGATGGAGGAGTAGGAGAGGCCTGAATGAAGTAGTTCGGCCAGATACTCCAGAATGTTAGGCATATCTATGTTTGATACATCTTTTCCTCTTTCAGAACTCCAAATGACAAACCTTTTCCATTTCCCAGCATAGTTCCTTCTTGTTGAAGGCCTGCGTGCTTCAAGAATAATGTCTTTAACTCTTTGTGAAAGTTCTGGATTAGCAGCTGCTATGTGATGTTCCATGCAGTCAGTTGCAACGTTTTTAGGTTTGGATGCATGGTGCTGTAGTTGTTCTGAGTTAGCATCAAAGGCACCAGGGGTATTGGCCACATATTGCTCCGAGACATGCTCCTCAGCAGTGGGTACCAGTGTTGTCTTGGCCAGTTTGGAGCTATCAGGATTATCCTTGGACGTTCTTCCTTGATTTTTAATAGTACTTTGTGTATCAAGGGAAGAGGTGGGAATGCATATGCTGTTAGGCCTTCCCAGCTGAAGGAGAGTGAGTCCACTTTCCAAGCTAGTGGGTGGAATGTCCTTGTGCAGAATTTTTTGAGCTGGTGATTGAGAGGGGATGCGAATAGATCTATCTGAGGCATTCCCCATTTCTTCGAGATGGTCTTGAAGATGTCCGGGTGCAGCTGCCATTCGTGGGCATCCGATGTGGTCCTGCTTAACATATCTGCTAGAGAGTTTTCTTTTCCTGGTACAAATATTGCCTGTAACTGGATGTTGTAGCTGAGTGCCAGGCTCCACAGCTCCAAAGTCATTCTGCATAGGGGGTAAGAATGAGTGCCTCCCTGTTTGTTGATGTACCACATGACTGTGGTGTTGTCTGTCCTTATCATCAACTGGCCTTCCTTGAGAAATGGTCTGAACTTTTGGATTGCCAGTTTTACTGCCAGCATTTCTTTTAGGTTGATGTGTAGGTGAAATTGATCCTGTGTCCACAATCCTTGTACGCATTTGTCCAGCATGTGGGCCCCCCATCCTAGGTCTGAAGCGTCTGTTGTGATGGTCTGGCTTGCTTGACCTTTGTGGAAAGGCAGGCCTGGGTTTGACTGGCATGCCTGAGCCCACCATAGGAACTCCTGTTTTAAGCATGGTATTAGTGGGATTTCCGTTTCTAGGCTGTGTCTGTGTTGGGACCATAAATTCTTTAGGTACCACTGTAGTTTTCTCATATGTAGTCTGGCAAATGGAACCAAGATTATGCATGATGCCATGAAACCCAAGGCCTGCAGTACCTTTCTTGCTGTTAACTTGTTCAGTTTTGTTAGTGCCAAGAAGTAAAGAGGGAGTTCTTTTTGTTTTTCTGTAGTTAGGAATGCCATTTGTCTTACTGTGTCCAATTCCGCTCCCAGGAAAGTCCTTGTCTGGGATGGTATCAGTCTTGACTTTTGAAGATTGACTGTGTATCCCAGTGCTTGTAGCAAGTAAATGACCCTTTGTAAATCTGTTGTCAGCTTGCTTTTGTTGTCTCCTTGTAGCAGGCAGTCGTCCAGGTATGGATAAATTTGAATTCCTGTAGTCTGCAATGGGCGATTACTGATGCCAGGCATTTTGTGAATACTCTGGGCAGTAGATAAGCCAAAGGGCAATGCTGAGAATTGATAGTGCTCTGATCCTGCAAGAAATCTGAGGTATCTTCTGCAGATTGGTCGAATGGGGACGTGCAGGTATGCCTCCTTGAGATCTAGAGTTACCAGCCAACACTCCTTGCCCAGCATGGGAAGAAGTTGCTGTAGGGTCAGCATTTTGAATTTTGGGACAATGATGTATGTATTTAAGGTGGACAGGTCGAGAATTGGTCTCCAACTTTTTTCCTTTCTTGGAACAAGGAATAGTCTGGAGTAGAACCCCTTTCCTTGCTCTGCTGTTGGCACTTTTTCCACAGCTCTCATGTTTACTAACTCCATTATCTGTTGTAGAGCCTCTGTTTTTTGATTTGGAGGTAGATTTGGCATTCCTCTTTTGACTGGTAAAGTGTGGAAGTGGAAACGGTAACCTTGATCTATGGTTTGTAAAATCCACTTGTCCTTTGTTATGTGGTGCCAGTTTTTTGAAAATAAGGTTAGCTTCCCGCCTAGAGGAGCTGTTATTTGTTCCCTGGTAGGCGGATTTAGGATTAAGTCACTGTGGCTGTGTTGATGTAGTGGCGGAGGTTGAGTCTGTGCCTCTGTTGTTACCTTGCCACTGTCGTCCTCTGTAGGTACCTCCTCTGGATTGGTTTCTGCCTCTGGAACGTCTATTCCTGCCCTTAGGGTCTTGTGGAGTCAGGAAAGGACCAATTTTTGGCAGGCCAGTTCCTGCTAAACCTTGGGGTTGAACCTGCAGGAAATCTTTAACTGTTTGGACTGATTTTGCCTTTTCTTCCATTTTCTTCATAACCTGCTGGGCAGGTGTACCAAACAAACTTGTTTTATCCATAGGAGCATCTAGCAACTTTGATTTAACATGATCCGGTAGAGCTTGCTCCTTTAGCCATGCATGCCTTCTAATTACTGTGCCAGTCATGGCTGATCTAAATGAAGCCTCCAGTGCATCATAGCCACATTTTAAAGAATGGTTACTAACCTGCTGTATGTTATTTACCATTTCTAATACATATTTCTTATCAAGAGATTCATCAGTGGTTAGCTTTTTAGTTAACTGATCAAGCATAAACTCTTGGTATTGTATCATGTGAAACTGACAATTTAAAGCTCTAGCTGAGAGAGTGGCTGAAGTGTAAACCTTTTTACCCCATCTGTCTAATGACCTTGCTTCCCTTTCAGAAGGAATAAGGTTTTTAGCTATGGTCGCGGCTACTGCCTTGGGACCCTGGGATATAGTTTCGGGGTCTGCAAGAGGGGCCTTGAAAAGGTGGTGATGAGTATCTGGCACCCTGTAAAATCTGTCTGGTTTGGCAGGGGCTGGGGGTAAAGAATCTGGAGCGGAGCAGACATCATTGAAAGCATCATCCACCACAGAGAGAACAGGAGGTATAGCTAAGGGCCTGTGCTGTGGAAGGTGCAAAAAAGTCCTAAGTCTTTTTCTGGAGTCTGAAAAATCCTGTTGCTGCCATTGGAACTGTTCTCGCATGGCATGCAAGGTTTCCCCAAAGGAGAATTCTTCTGGTGGGGAAGCAGCTGGAATGGATTCTTCAGCATCAGAATCTTCAAAATTGGAGAAAGGAGCCTCTGGCTGGTCAGTTAAGTCTGATTCATCAGCAGAATCATCAGAGGACACTGGCTCAGGGGGCTCTGCCCTAGGTCTCTTCTCTGGGGGGCTGAGAGGCCCTGTCTGGGTGAGATTGAGATCCTCTAATTAATGAAATTAAATCTTCTGCCAAAGTAAGCATTTGAGAACTAGAAGAGGGCCTGGTTGAGGGGGGTTTAACAGGCACTGCTTTAGTAGTCTTGGCTGCTTTAGCCCTGGCGAAGGCCTTAATGGACATGGCTGCTGGAGGCCTAGCAGCACCACGTGCTGGGGTAGAGACATCCAAGGGAATGGTGTCTGATAAGTCAGTGGTAAGCACCGTAGTGGGTAAATTTTCTGAGGCCGATTCAAGAGTGGTGGCAGGGGCCTCAGCTGTAGAAATAGATTCAGCTGTATTTTGATCAGTTTTCTCGGTTTCGCCGAAACCGAGACACTCATGATTTGCTTAACCATGGTTTCGGCCGAAACCGCGGACCGCGAGTGTCAGTCTTTTTCTTTGCGTTTTTTAGCAGAATGCGTAGTCGGAGGATCCGACGGCATAATGTACGCAAAATCAGAACCGAAAAACTGTTCTGCGAACTCCGACCGACGCCTAAGCGTTCGTCGGTTGAAAGAAGCACAGGCCGAACAGGCTGCTACGTCGTGGGCTGGGCCTAAACAAGGCAGGCAGTAAGAGTGGAAATCTTTATGAGGTATTTGTTTCCCACAGGTTAAACAATTATTAACTTTTTCTGACATCGGCTGAGGCAAGAAAGAGTCCCCAACGGGGTACTTAGCTGAAGTAGTATTCGGTAGAAGTAATCTCTGGATCCGACCGACCGGCACTTGCGAACAGCTTCTGCTTCGGGCGCCACGCGGCAAGAAAGACTGAAGAAAATGGCGTCGGCTGATGCTTTTATACCCGAAGACCAACAGAGATGACGTCGGGTGAAGTGCGACATCAGCCGAAGCCGGACCCGGACTTTGGAATCCGGCCGACTGAAGGGCTGCCTGACGACAGGACAACCCAGTTGTTATGACTGCAGATGCATCCATGAAGGACATCATCCACACTGCAAAGTATGCTTTCCAACCTGTTCAGCTGCATGCAATAATTCCTGCAATTCTTTATTTTCTGCACATTCTGAAATCAACATCATTTTCTGTTTCAGCAATCCCATAACATGTTGTTGGTACAAGCATATGAAACTGACAGTTTAAGGCCCTTGATTGCCAAGGTTGCAGATGTATAAACCTTTTTTCCCCATCTGTCTAGTGCCCTTGAATCTCTGTCAGAGGGGGTAGGATTTTTTGCTGTTGAGGCCTTAACTCCCTTTGGACCCTGTGAAATAGTTTCAGGATCAGCAGCAGGGTTTCTAAATAAAAATTTATGCGAGTCAGGGACCCTGTAATATCGGTCAGGCTTACTGGGAGCCGGAAGTAAGGAGTCGGGGATCAAGCTTGACTCTGGAAACACATCATCCACAATGTCTAAAACAGGGGGAATGGCTAAAGGCCTGTGCTGAGGGAGAAGGAGGAAATCTCTGAGCCTCTTTTTTGATTCTGAGAAGTCTTGACTCTCCCAGTAAAAATGCTCCTTCAAAGTATGCAAGATTTCTCCAAATTAATAATCCTCAGGAGGAGATGCAGATGGTATAGACTCCTCTGCATCAGAATCCTCGTAGGGAGGAATAGATAATTCCTGATCAGAAGAGGAATCAGAAGAAATAGAAACCTGATCTGAAGATTCATAATCAGTGTCTTGCCTAGGCCTCTTATCTGGAGGGGGATGGGTACCCCTGATCAAGGTAGAGGTCTTCAGCCATTTTCATCATCTGTTTTTTAGGCATAGAGGCCTGTGCACGTGGCTCATGCATTGTTTTTTTAGGTTTAGAAGTTGGTTTTGTCTTTGGTTTTAAAGCTGTCGTCGGTTTGATATACAAATGGTGAGGTCTGAATACACCCTCAGAAGCCGGTGCCTGCTCAGCGGCTCCGGACGCATCAGCGGGAGATGCATCCGTTGGGTCCAATACCTTGAGTACCTTGCGGCATGCCAGACTCCACATGGGTGTCGGTAGAGGCCTGCGACTCGAAGGTAGCAGGTATTGGGGGCTGCAAATGCGCCTCACTGAGTACCGGTGACTGGCTTAGGAGAAGCTTCGTCGTCAGGTTTGGATCTCGACTGCCTTTCTCTGTCCTTTTCTTTGCGTTTTTTATGTACTCCGGTAGTCGGATTGCTATCCAACGACATTTCTGGGTAGTTAAATCTGTTTCCAAAATACTTTGATGCAAAAATATACAGTCACTTAATAGTGTGTTGGTTAAATCTAGCACAAAACCGACAGCCAGGCACATTGTGATCAGGGCCCAGGCAAGGAATACAGTATAAATGGAAATCCTTATGAGGTATTTGCTTCCCACAAGTAATACAATTATTAACTTTTTCTGACATCGGTAAGGAGCAAGAAAAAAGTTTCCCCAACAGGGTACTTAGCTTTAGTGAAGACTTCGGTTCTGAAACTCAAACTCGAATATTTCAGTAGTCAGCCGACCGGCACTTGCGAAATGCTTCTGCTTTGGGCACCACGCAGCAAGAAAGACTAATGAAAATGGCGTCAGCTGCATGTTTTATACCCCTGATGACCTGACGTCACGGAAGAGAAGACAGCAACCAATGCAGGACCCAAGACTTTGGAATTCGGGCCGACTGAGGGCAACCTGCCAGCAGATTACCCAAATGTAATGACTGCAACAGTGAAAGACGAAGAACATCTGCACGTACCAAAGATTGCAACTTTAACAAGAACAGCTCTGAATAGATGGTGTTCCCTAACACAACGCAGCTGGTTTAGAGTAATCTCTTACATTCTTAATCCTCGCAGCACCTTGGCATAATGTAAAATGAATCTGCCATTTAATCTATGCAGAGAATATAACAAATCATGAGGTCAGGGCTTCAACTCCCTCTACCACTGGGTCAGCACTATTGTTATCTGCTTTGTTGTAAACTGAACTTTCATTAAAATCTACAGCAACATCTCAAGTCATGTATAACAATGAATCTGTAAAGTAAATCACCTGAAACCTCTGATACATACCAAACCTAAAAGGGCCATCTACAAATTACTATTATTCAGTTACAGAACAGATGGAAATAAGCAAAACAACAGGAATACTACCTGGAGAACAAGAAAACACACAAATATCCAAATCAGCAAAAAGTACAGTTTTGTACCTACCATAAATGTAGATGTCCGAACTGGATAGCATCTGCAGTCATAACAACTGGGTTGTCCTGTCGTCAGGCAGCCCTTCAGTCGGCCGGATTCCAAAGTCCGGGTCCGCTCGCTGATGTCGCACTTCACCCGACGTCATCTCTGTTGGTCTTCGGGTATAAAGGCATCAGCCGACGCCATTTTCCTCAGTGTTTCTTGCCCCAGATGCCAGTAGCCCTCTTGAAGGCTAAAATTTGGATAGATGCCAATGTTTCCAAAAAGATAGAGGTAAACACAAAAATAAGCATGTATGTACATATATACAAACAAATACACCATAAAAGACTCCCCCCCACCAGCTAGCTATTAGGAGGGTAAACACCCTAGGAGTACCACAGAGGGAAGGAGGAGGTAATCCTGACTGCAGATGCTATCCAGTTCGGACATCTACATTTATGGTAGGTACAAAACTGTACTATGTCCTTCATGGATGCATCTGCAGTCATAACAACTGGGTAGAATACCATAGCCAACTAGGGGAGGAGGATAAAGTAGATTATGGTGTGTTTAGGATCCCTTGCAGTACAGCAGTGGCAAACCCTGCTCGGGATCTGGAATATAGAGGCAAATTATAATGCTTGGCAAATGTATGCATGGAGGTCCAAGTAGCCTCAATAATGTCTTTGGTTGCCACTCCTCGTAAGAAGGCTGTGGTAGTGGCTGTTGCCCTTGTAGAATGAGGTCTTATGTTCTGTGGAATTGGTTTTCCATGGAAGGAGTAACAGAATCGTATGCAGTTTCCTATCCATTTGGAGATTGTCTGTTTGGAAATAGCTTTTCCTTCCCTTCCTGTTGCATAGGCTACAAAAAGTTGGTCAGTCTTTCTGCTACTTTTTGTTCTGTCCAAGTAGTAGCGTAGCTGTCTATGTACATCCAAGGTATGCAGTATTCTTTCCCCTCTGTTTTGTGGGTTGGGAAAGAAGGTAGGTAGGTGGATTGCCTGGTTTAAAGACACTCTGGATACCACCTTAGGCATAAATGTAGGATTAGTCCTCATGGACACTCTATCTTGGTGGAAGATTATGAAGGGTTGCACTGCCATTAAGGCCTGTAGTTCTGAAACCCTCCTTGCTGAAGTAATTGCCAGTAGGAAAGCAGTTTTCCATGACAGGTGTTGTAGGTCTGCTGTTGCTGCTGGTTCAAAGGGTGATAGTGTCAACTTTTCCACTTTTCTAGCACAAAGTTTAAGTCCCAAGCTGGTAATGGTGGTTTCCTTGGAGGTTTTACATTCTTGATTCCTCTGAGGAAAGTACAGTTTTGTACCTACCATAAATGTAGATGTTCGAGGATTCCATTGCTGCAGTCCTGACTATTGGGTATAGTCCGCGTCCAGTCGGCCCGAATACCAGAGTATAAGGCTGACGTCGGTCAGGGCGCATTAGACTGACGTCAGTACGTCAGGGTACTAATGCGCATGACCGACGTCATATCCTCAGTCTTTTCTTGCCCCAGATGTCAGAAGACCCTAAAAAGACAAGTCCCAAAAAACCTGCACCAAAAACATGTACAATATATACAACAATATATACAAAAATATAAGCATGTAAACTCACCTACACAACCACCCCTAAATACAGAGGGGAAGGAGGGAGGGTAAATTGGACTGCAGCAATGGAATCCTCGAACATCTACATTTATGGTAGGTACAAAACTGTACTATGTTCTTCGTCTTCCATTGCTGCAGTCCTGACTATTGGGTAGAATCCCAAAGCAGAGGTAAGGGAGGCTGGCAAATTATAAAGAAGTAGGAGCTGACAACATGCCTTGCAAAACTGCTGTGGCAAAACCAGCCCTAGACTTAGAGTAGATAGGAAGGTGATAATGCTTAGAGAAAGTATGCACTGAACTCCAAGTAGCCGCTTCCAAAATATCCTTAGTTGCCACCCCCCTTAGAAATGCTGTTGAAGTGGCAGTAGCCCTAGTGGAATGAGGCCTAATCCCAGCTGGAATCTCCTTGCCATGATGGGAATAACAAAATGCAATGCAAAAGCCAATCCACCTAGAAATAGTTTGTTTTGACACAGGCTTGCCCTGTGAACTCAAAGCAAAAGAAACAAACAACTGCTGAGACTGCCTAAAATCCTTAGTCCTGCTTAAATAATAACGCAATTGCCTGTGTACATCTAAAGTGTGCAAAATCTTTTCCCCTTTATTTTGAGGGTCTGCAAAAATGTAGGCAAATGAATAGTTTGGTTTAAAGCCACACTAGAAACCACCTTAGGCATAAAAGAAGGATTAGTGCGTAATGATACCCTATCCTTATGGAAAATCAAAAGGGCTCTACTGCCATAAGGGCCTGCAACTCAGACACCCTTCTTGCAGAAGTAATAGCCAACAGAAAAGCAGTCTTCCATGACAAGTATTTCAATTCAGCAGTAGCTGCAGGCTCAAAAGGTTGTAGAGTAAGTTTTTCCAACACAAAATTGAGATCCCAAGCAGGAGTAGGAGCTCTACGTGGGGTCTTATATTCTTTGCCCTCTAAGAAACTGCTTGAACAAAGGATGCGAAAACAAAGGTGGGTCACAATCATAGTGAGCTGAAATTGCTGCAGCATGAATCTTTATGGAAGAGAAGGACAAACCTTTGTCCAATAATTCAGTAAGATATTGAAGAGCCACACTCAAATTAGGCTCAGAAATCTCCAAATTCTTTGCTGTACTACAAAATAAAATCTCTTCCATTTTTCTGCATACACTCTCCTTGTACTAGGTCTTCTAGCTTCCATAATCACATTTAAAACTTGTTGAGGAAGTTGAGACCTGCTGTGTTTCAACACAGAATATGCCAGGCTGTTAGATGAAGAGAGTGAAGCTTGACATTGAGCAGATGACCGTCCTTCTGAGATAACAGATGAGGAATCAGAGGTAAAGGCCATGGAGGCTTCTTTACCAGACTCCGTAGTAGTGGGTACCAGTGTTGCGAGGCCAATCTGGAGCTATCAAAATCATCCTTGGCCTGTCTTGTCTGACCTTTAACAGTACCTTTGGAAGAAGAGGCAGAGGTGGAAAGGCATACACATGAAGGTTTTTCCAACTGAAAGACAGAGCATCCACTTTCCAAGCTGTGTGATGAAACCCCTTTGTGCAATACTTTGGCAGCTGGTGGTTTAGTGGAGAAGCGAACAGATCTATGTCTGGAGTTCCCCATGACACTGTCAGTTTCTGAAATACATGAAGATCCAGTTTCCACTGTGGGGATCCATGATTTGTCTGCTTAACACATCTGCTAAGGAGTTCTGTGCTCCTGGCAGAAACCTTGCCTGAAGAGTTAGTTGCAGGCTTAGCGCAGTCTCCCATAAAATCATTGCTTGCCTGCATAGAGGATAAGAATGTGTTCCCCCTTGCTTGTTGATGTACCACATGACAGTTGTGTTGTCTGTTAGAATCAACACCTGCCCTGGAAGAAGTAACTCCTTGAAAGCCATTAATGCAAACTGGACTGCTAACATCTCTTTCATGTTGATATGTAGATGCTGTAGTCTGGCAGGCCACTTGTCTTGTATCCACTTTCCATTTAGATGAGCTCCCAAGCAATGTCCGAGGCATCTGTCGTTAAGATCTGACTTGCCTCTGGCCGGGTCACAGAGAGTCCCTTGTTTAGGTGACATTCCTGAGCCCACCACAAGAATTCTTTTGAAGGCAAGGTATTATTTGAATGACAGTGTCCAAATCCTGGCAGTGCTGTGTCCATACATTTTGAGATACCATTGTAGCTTCCTCATATGCAGTTTGGCATTGGGAAGCACCAGAATACAAGATGCCATGAACCCTAATGCTTGAAGGACTGTCCTTGCAGTCAGCACGGACTGATGAGATAGTTGATGGAAGTAAAGTGACAGACTCTTTTGTTTGTCCGGGGTTAAAAAGGCCATCTGGGCTGCTGTATTCAGTCTCACACCCAGAAAGCACATGTCTTGAGAGGGTACTAGACTGGACTTTATTTCGTTCACAGAATACCCTAGGCATCTTAGCACTGCGATAACATATTCCAGATGCTGTAGAAGATCTTCCTTTTCTTGAGCCAGAATCAGGCAGTCGTCCAAGTAAGGATAGATTTGAATTCCTTGAAGCCTGAAGTAAGCTATCACTGGAGCCAGAACCTTTGTGAACACTCTGGGCGCAGTAGATAAGCCAAAGGGCAATGCAGAGAACTGATAATGAGAATTTCCAGCTCGAAACCGCAGATACTTCCTGCAACTTAGCCTTATAGGCACATGAAGGTAAGCTTCTTTGAGATCTAAAGTTACCATCCAGTGATCTTTGCCCAGCAGAGGTAAAAGCTGTTGTAACGTCAACATCTTGAACTTGGGAATGTCCAGATAAGTGTTGAGGATAGATAAATCCAAAATTGGTCTCCACGTGTTTCCCTTCTTTGGTACAAGGAACAGGCGAGAATAAAATCCTAGGCCCCTTTCTGATACAGGGACTGGCTGAATGGCCCCTATGTGAAGTAACTGAGAAACTTGCTTGTGAGCCTCTTTTCTTTGTGGAGGAGGAACGTCTGGCATGCCTTTGAAAGGGGCATTGTATGGAAATAAAATCTGTAACCGTGGTGAATGATATCCAACACCCATTTGTCTTGAGTAATTAAATCCCAATTTTCTTTGAAAAGAGACAGTCTTCCTCCCAAAGGAGCTGCCAAACGTGAATCTGCTGGCAGCTGAAAAGACAGGTCATTGGGTCTGTTTACGAAAGGACTGACCCCTGCCCTCACCAGAAGTCTGAGCAGGTGAACTCCCTGTTCTAGGCCTAAAAGAACCTTGAGCCCTGCCCCTACCACGTCTAGACCTACCCCTAGACTGAGAATCATAAGCAGGATATGTCCACCCCTTAGCAGGCCAATTTCTACTAAACTTTGGTGGCTGCACCTGCAAAAAATCTTTAACAGTTTGCATAGACTTAGCTTTGTCCTCCATTTTCTTTAAAACTGCTTCCACAGGCGATCCAAACAACACATCAGACTGTAAAGGAGCATCCAAAATCCTTGTCTTAACATGCTCAGCTAAATTCTGATCCTTCAACCAGGCATGCCTGCGAAGAACAGAACTGGTAGCAGCCACCCTCGAGGAGGCCTGTACAGCATCAAAACCACATTGCAAAGAATGCTTACCCACTTGTTCAGACACATGAACCAAATCCAGCAACTCTTTACACTCAATACCTTCCGCCAAAGCATCCACCTTAGATTTCAATTGTGAAAGGAGATAATTCTGATATTTTAGCATGTGAAACTGACAATTCAAAGCTCTCATGGCTAGAGTGGAAGAAGTATACACTTTCTTTCCCCACCTATCCAAAGCCCTTGCCTCTTTATCAGTGGGAACAGGATTTTTAACCACAGAAGCCTTTACACCCTTAGGCCCTTGAGAAATAGTTTCTGGGTCCGCCCTAGGACTCTTAAACAAATATTTATGAGCTTCGGGCACCCTATAATACCTATCAGGCTTAACAGGAGCAGGAGGCAAAGAGTCAGGGTTCAGGAAGCCACTGCAAAAACATCTTCCACCACCTTCAACACAGGAGGAATAGCTAAAGGCCTATGCTGGGGTATCAACAAGAACTCCCTAAGCCTTTTCCTGGAATCAGAGTAATCCTGGCCTTCCCATTTAAAGTGCTCCCTCATGGAATGCAGAGTCTCTGAAAATGAGAAATCCTCAGGCGGAGAAGCTGTAGGAGTGGAATCATCCACATCAGAATCAGAATAAGTAGGATACTCCTGCATATCTTCCACAGAAGATTCTGAAGCCTCTGAACACTGTTCAAAACTATCAAACTCCGGTTCCACCCTAGGCCTCTTATCAGGCGGGGCATAGAACCCTAATCATAGTAATCAAATCTTCTGCCATTTTAAGCATATGTTTCTTAGGTACAGAACCCGAAATGCTAGGAGAAGCCCCCACTGAAACTGAACTAGGCCTACCTCTCAAAGAAGTTTTGGCAACAGAAGGAGAGGCCCTAACTACCTTGGGAAGAGAGGGAAGAACAGTCACCTGAGAAGCCCCCTCAGCCTGGCCTACCTCCTGAGAAGGCACATCCTGTAAGAGTATAGTTTCTGCCTGGGACTCCATGGAAACTCCTGGCAAAACCTCCGGCTCCACTGAGCCTTCTAAAGAACCGACGTCCGGGACTGCCGGTTCCTCAACCCTAGGCTTCACTGTTTTATCCTTGCGCTTCTTGGAGGAAGCGCCCGCCGGAGCATCCGACGGCATTTTATAATTGCAACGCTTCCCAAACACTAACCTGGCACAGTCTAACCTCCTCTTAATAGTGCGTTTGTTAAACCTAGCACAAGAGCGGCAACCAACAACGCCGTGCTCAGGCCCTAAACAAGGTATACACAAGGTATGATAATCCCTATGAGGTATCTGTTTCCCACAAGAAATACAGTTATTCACTTTTTCTGACATCCGGTAAAATACTGAAGCAAGAAAAAACCAAAATGTTCCCCAACGGGTACTTAGCCAACTCTGTTTCGGTCTGAAACTCCGGTTTCGGAAATATTTCAGAACGCCAACCTGCACTCGCAAAACTGCTTCTGCATCGGACCATGCGGCAAAAAAGACTGAGGATATGACGTCGGTCATGCGCATTAGTACCCTGACGTACTGACGTCAGTCTAATGCGCCCTGACCGACGTCAGCCTTATACTCTGGTATTCGGGCCGACTGGACGCGGACTATACCCAATAGTCAGGACTGCAGCAATGGAAGACGAAGAACATCTGCCTGAGCAAAGGGTGCGAAAAAACAGGTGGATCAAAGCTGTATTCTGCTGAAATAGCTGATGCATGTATCTTGATGGAGGAGTAGGACAGGCCTGAATGAAGAAGTTCGGCCAGATACTCCAGAATGTTAGGCATATCTATGTTTGACACATCTTTTCCTCTTTCAGTGCTCCAAATGACAAACCTTTTCCATTTTCCAGCATAGTTCCTTCTTGTTGAAGGTCTGCGTGCTTCAAGAATAATGTCTTTAACTCTTTGGGAAAGTTCTGGATTAGCTGCTGCTATGTGATGTTCCATGCAGTCAGTTGCAACGCGTTTTAGGTTTGGATGTATGATGCTGTAGTTGTTCTGAGTTAACATCAAAGGCATCAGGGTATTGGCCACATATTGTTCGAGACATGCTCCTCAGCAGTGGGTACCAGTGTTGTCTTGGCCAGTTTGGAGCTATCAGGATTATCCTTGGACGTTCTTCCTTGATTTTTAGTAGTACTTTGTGTATCAAGGGAAGAGGTGGGAATGCATATGCTGTTAGGCCTTTCCAGCTGAAGGAGAGCGAATCCACTTTCCATGCTAGTGGGTGGAATGTCCTTGTGCAGAATTTTTGAGCTGGTGATTGAGAGGTGATGCGAATAGATCTATCTGAGGCATTCCCCATTTCTTTGAGATGGTCTTGAAGATGTCCGGTGCAGCTTCCATTCGTGGGCATCCGATGTGGTTCTGCTTAATATGTCTGCTAGAGTATTTTCTTTTCCCGGTACAAATATTGCCTGTAACTGGATGTTGTAGCTGAGTGCCAGGGTCCACAGCTCCAAAGTCATTCTGCATAGGGGGTATGAATGAGTGCCTCCCTGTTTGTTGATGTACCACATGACTGTGGTGTTGTCTGTCCTTATCATCAACTGGCCCTCTTTGAGAAATGGTCTGAACTTTTGGATTGCCAGTTTTACTGCCAGCATTTCTTTTAGGTTGATGTGCAGGTGAAGTTGATCCTGTGTCCACAATCCTTGCACGCATTTGTCCAGCATGTGGGACCCCATCCTAGGTCTGAAGCGTCTGTTGTGATGGTCTGGCTTGCTTGACTTCTGCGAAGGGTAGGCCTGGGTTTGACTGGCATGCCTGAGCCCACCATAGGAACTCCTGTTTTAAGCATGGAATTAGTGGGATTTCTGTTTCTAGGCTGTGTCTGTGTTGGGACCATAAATTCTTTAGGTACCACTGTAGTTTTCTCATATGTAGTCTGGCAAATGGGACCAAGATTATGCATGATGCCATGAAGCCCAAGGCCTGCAGTACTTTTCTTGCTGTTAACTTGTTCAGTTTTGTTAGTGCCAAGAAGTAAAGAGGAGTTCTTTTGTTTTTCTGTAGTTAGGAATGCCATTTGTTTTACTGTGTCCAATTCGCCCAAGAATGTCCTTGTTTGGGATGGTATCAGCCTTGACTTTTGTAAATTGACTGTGTATCCCAGTGCTTGTAGCAAGTAAATGACCCTTTGTAAATCTGATGTCAGCTTGCTTTTGTTGTCCCCTTGTAGCAGGCAGTCGTCCAGGTATGGGTAAATTTGAATTCCTGTAGTCTGCAATGGGCGATTACTGATGCCAGGCATTTTGTGAATACTCTGGGCGCAGTAGATAAGCCAAAGGGCAATGCTGAGAATTGATAGTGCTCTGATCCTGCAAGAAATCTGAGGTATCTTCTGCAGATTGGTCGTATGGGGACGTGCAGGTATGCCTCCTTGAGATCTAGAGTTACCAGCCAACACTCCTTGCCCAGCATGGGAAGAAGTTGCTGTAGGGTCAGCATTTTGAATTTTGGGACAATGATGTATGTATTTAAGGTGGACAGGTCGAGAATTGGTCTCCAACTTTTTTCCTTTCTTGGAACTAGGAATCGTCTGGAGTAGAACCCCTTTCCTTGCTCTGCTGTTGGCACTCTTTCCACAGCTCTCATGTTTGCTAACTCCATTATCTGTTGTAGAGCCTCTGTTTTTAGATTTGGAGGTAGATTTGGCATTCCTCCTTTGACTGGTAAAGTGTGGAAGTGGAACCGGTAACCTTGATCTATGGTTTGTAAAATCCACTTGTCTTTTGTTATATAGTGCCAGTTCTTTGAAAATAAGGTTAACTTTCCGCCTAGAGGAGCTGCTATTTGTTCCCTGGTAGGCGGATTTAGGTTAAGTCACTGTGGTTGTGTTGATGTAGTGGCAGTGGTTGTGTCTGTGCCTCTGTTGTTACCTTGCCACTGTCGTCCTCTGTAGGCACCTCCTCTGGATTGGTTTCTGCCTCTGGAACGTCTATTCCTGCCCCTTTGAGATCTTGTGGAGTCAGGAAAGGACCAATTTTTGGCAGGCCAGTTCCTGCTAAACCTTGGGGTTGAACCTGCAAGAAATCTTTAACCGTTTGAACAGATTTTGCCTTTTCTTCCATTTTCTTCATAACCTGCTGGGCAGGTGTACCAAACAAACTTGTCTTATCCATAGGAGCATCTAGCAACTTAGCTTTAACATGATCCGGAAGAGCTTGCTCCTTTAGCCATGCATGCCTTCTTATCACTGTGCCAGTCATGGCTGATCTAAATGAAGCCTCCAGTGCATCATAGCCACATTTTAAGGAATGGTTACTAACCTGTTGTATGTTATTTACCATTTCTAATACATATTTCTTATCAAGAGATTCATCAGTGGTTAGTTTTTTAGTTAACTGATCAAGCATAAACTCTTGGAATTGTATCATGTGAAACTGACAGTTTAAAGCTCTAGCTGAGAGAGTAGCTGAAGTGTAGACCTTTTTACCCCATCTGTCTAATGACCTTGCTTCCCTTTCAGAAGGAATAGGGTTTTTAGCTATGGTCGCGGCAACTGCCTTGGGACCCTGGGATATAGTTTCTGGGTCTGCAAGTGGGGCCTTGTAAAGGTGGTGATGAGTATCTGGCACCCTGTAAAATCTGTCTGGTTTGGCAGGGGCTGGGGGTAAAGAATCTGGAGCGGAGCAGACATCACTGAAAGCATCATCCACCACAGAGAGAACAGGAGGTATAGCTAAGGGCCTGTGCTGTGGAAGGTGCAGAAAGGTCCTAAGTCTTTTTCTGGAGTCTGAAAAATCCTGTTGCTGCCATTGGAACTGCTCTCGCATGGCATGTAAGGTTTCCCCAAAGGAGAATTCTTCTGGTGGGAAGCAGCTGGAATGGATTCTTCAGCATCAGAATCTTCAAAATTGGAGAAAGGAGCCTCTGGCTGGTCAGTTAAGTCTGATTCATCGGCAGAATCATCAGAGGACACTGGCTCAGGGGGCTCTGTCCTAGGTCTCTTCTCTGGGGCTGAGAGGCCCTGTCTGGGTGAGATTGAGATCCTCTAATTAATGAAATTAAATCTTCTGCCAGAGTAAGCATTTGAGAACTAGAAGAGGGTCTGGTTGTAGGGGGTTTAACAGGCACTGTTTTAGTAGTCTTGGCTGCTTTAGCCCTGGCGAAGGCCTTAATGGACATGGCTGCTGGAGGCCTAGCAGCACCACGTGCTGGGGTAGAGACATCCAAGGGAATGGTGTCTGATAAGTCAGTGGCAACCACCGTAGTGGATAAAATTTCTGAGGCCGATTCAAGAGTGGTAGCAGGGGCCTCAGTTGTAGCGATAGATTCAGCTGTACTTTGATCAGTTTTTTCGGTTTCGGCCGAAACCGAGACACTCGCGGTTTGCTTAACCATGGTTTCGGCCGAAACCGCGGACCGCGAGTGTCGGTCTTTATCTTTGCGTTTTTGGCAGATTGGGTAGTCGGAGGATCCGACGGCATAATGTACGCAAAGTCAGAACCGAAAAACTGTTCTGCAAACTCCGACCGACGCCTAAGCGTTCGTCGGTTGAAAGAAGCACAGGCCGAACAGGCTGCTACGTCGTGGGCTGGGCCTAAACAAGGCAGACAATAAGAGTGGAAATCTTTATGAGGTATTTGTTTCCCACAGGTTAAACAATTATTAACTTTTTCTGACATCGGCTGAGGCAAGAAAGAGTCCCCAACGGGTACTTAGCTTTAGAAGTCTTCGAAGTAGTATTCGGTAGAAGTAATCTCTGGATCCGACCGACCGGCACTTGCGAACAGCTTCTGCTTCGGGCGCCACGCGGCAAGAAAGACTGAGGAAAATGGCGTCGGCTGATGCCTTTATACCCGAAGACCAACAGAGATGACGTCGGGTGAAGTGCGACATCAGCCGAAGCCGGACCCGGACTTTGGAATCCGGCCGACTGAAGGGCTGCCTGACGACAGGACAACCCAGTTGTTATGACTGCAGATGCATCCATGAAGGACATCATACAGGAATACTATCTAGATAGCAAGAAAAAAAAAAGAAAATGCATACACACACACATTCTGCCTTCCAATACTACCTGTGGTATGTATAACAAATGCCAAACAATTTCTAGAAGATGGAGATAAAGCATAGAATGAATATCACAATAAGAAATCTGATGCCGATCTAATCAAATATAAACAGGTATGAAATAAAGCAAAAAAACTAGTGAACTTAGATAAAAAAAACACACTTTTCCAATCAATTGGCAAACCACAAAAACAACTCAAAACAGTTTCTCAAACCTGCTTACCCCGGGCTCTAAACAAATTCCATCACCATACCTTGACAAAATCCCCTCAGAGATAGCCAACCTGTTTAACTCTCACTTTATAAACACCATCAGCAAACTGTTAACAAATCCCACCTCTACAACTACCTCAAGCCCCATCTCTGATCTCCCTCTACTCTTATCTCAAGACTCCTGCACAAAAAAAAAAAAAAAAAAAACCCTTCACATTCCCAATGAACCAGTACTACATCTTCTATCCCTTTTTTTCTCTTAAACCTGTCCTTACCTCTCTCATTTAAAAACTAAAACCATGCTCCTTTGCCTTTGACAACCTCCTCCCGAATATTTAAAACTTGCTGCAGAAGCCATAGCATATCTTGTTAGTATCCTTATAAATCGCTTTATAGCAGAGTCCATTGTCCGTAACCTCTGGAAAAAGTCTATCATCGCCCTTTTACATAAAGGGGGCAATTCCATTGAACTTATCCAATTATCGATCAATCTCCATCCTCTCTCCTCTTTCCAAACTTCTGGAAAAATGCATACATAAGCAACTGTTGAACCACCTCATCCAAAACAAACTAAATTACTCCTACCCAACATGGTTTTTGCCCATCAAACAGTACCACCACTGCCCTAAACACCTTCATGGAGAATGTTTCCAAATCCATTGACTCTGGTAATATCACTTTTGCCTTACTACTAGACCTATCAAAGGCACTTGACACAGTGTCCAAAAACAAACTTCATTAGCTATCCATTATAGGCTGGACTCCACCATCCCTCCAATGGTTTACAAGCTACCTATCCAACTGCCAACAGTGCGTCAAATGGCAAAATAAATTATCCAAATATCAAACCAACATAACTGGGGTAACACAAGGGTCCATACTTAGACCCTTACTCTTCAATGTTTTCACCAACAACCTTCACACCTCAACACTCCTTGGCTCCATTATTCATTACACAGATGACACTACCATAATATTCTCCTCCAGTAACATACAACTCCAGCAACTCACCCAAGCTACCTTCACCTCAGAGACATGGCTGAAAGAAACCCAGCTACTTTTAAATCCTAAAAAAACAAAACTGGATATTTGCAGTATAACTTGGTATTGAGTGTATGGTCTTCATTTCTATATATTGTAACATCCAAAAAATCTATTAGATATTGATGAGATGTTATAGAAAACTCAGTACCCCACAAGTTGCTGTTGAGATGCTCCACAAATTCCATGAGATATTCGGAATCCACACGCCACACCATCTAACAATCATCCAGGTATCTCCGCCAAATGTATATTTCTACCTGATAAATATTGCGTAGGGGATTGTAAATGAGGCATTCTTCTAAATAGGCCATGAACAAATTGGCATATATGGGGGCAAAAGAGGCCCCCATTGCCGTGCCTTGCAATTGCCAATAACAGTCCCCTTGGAAATAGAATACATTCTTATTAAGGACATGTTCTGACATACAGATAAGCAAAATATTAAATCCAGGTGGATACAATTCCACCCTATTTAGCCAATATTGTAAAGCCTGTAGCCCTGCCCAGTGTGGTATACTCGTATATAAGGACTTGACATCCAAAGTGCACATAATCCATTCCAGTTCAAGTTGTGTATCTGCAATTATTTTCAAAAATTCAGTAGTATCCTGGATTCTGGCCCTGACATGTTTCAAAAGTGGTTTCAAATATTGGGTGAGGAATGCTGACAATGGTTCAGTAAGTGATCCTATACCAGATACAATGGGTCTACCTGGAGGGTGTGTTATGGATTTGTGAATTTTAGGGAGAAGATATAGGATCTGTTTTGAAGGGTCTTTAACCTTAAGATGTTGAACTGTTTTCATGGTTATAATACCTTCCTCTAAAGCAGAATCTAGGAATGTGTCAATCTCCTGCTTGAAGCAATCTGTAGGATCAATGCCCATATGCATATAGCACTTAGAATCAGATAGTTGTCCTAGACCCTCTTGGACATAATAATCCATATTTAGGACCACAACCGCACCCCCTTTGTCAGCCTGAAGTATTGCAATATCATGGTTAGATCTAAGTTCAGAAAGTGCTTCCTTCTCCGCTGGAGTCATACTATCTGGTAAAATATGACATTCAAAATGTGGAAAATGTAAATCTTTCAATACAGCCTGTTGGAATATGGCCACATTTTTGTTCATGGGAGGTTGAAAAGTAGATCTATGAAAGGTAAAATCAGAAGATCTTTGAGTGTGTGATCTGTCCTGTTTTGAAAAAAATATTTTTAAATTAAGTCTACGACAATAATCCATTATGTCCAATGTAGTCTGGTACTGATCAGAATTATAATTAGAAGTTATGTACTCACCATAACGTTCCATCTGAGTAGGTGTATTCATTTGTCTGCAACCTGTGGGTTATGGATCAGATATCGGATCCGAACCGGCATGGTTTTCCAGCTATGGATCCAAGCTCTCAGCTCCTCCCCTCACCCATAATGCCCTGCTCTACCCTCATGACCTCAGATCGAGTTTGCCAAAGCAACAATACCCTAAAAAGGGTAACAAGTAATATGCAGGAAACTGAAAGGCCAGGGGGATAGGAGGGCGGGATGGTTGCAGACAAATGAATACACCTACTCAGATGGAACGTTATGGTGAGTACATAACTTCTAAATCTGAAGTAGGATATTCATTTGTCTGCAACCTGTGGGACAGAGTCCCCAGCTACCTGAATCTTGGGCGGCCATCATGGAAGGATATTCCGAGCACCGAGCCAAAGGATGCTCTACCCACCCCTAGATGCAAGATCCAACTTATAGTGAGAAATAAATGTATGAGATGAAGCCCACGTGGCTGCTGCACAAATATCATCTAGAGGAATCCTAGCCTTGAAGGCTGCCGAGGTAGATACTGACCGGGTTGAATGGGCATGGACACCCCCCGGTGCGGGCCTTCCTGACGCTTGATAAGCCAATAAAATGCACTGTGAAATCCAGCGGGACAGAGAAACTTTAGAAATTGGCTTGCCCAAATTGAATTTTGCAAAGGAAATAAACAGCTGGTCGGATTGCCTATGACCAGCTGTCCTGTTGAGATAAAATCTAAGTTGCCTGTGAACATCTAGTGAGTGTAGCTTATATTCACCTTTATTTTCATACTTAGGGAAGAAAACAGGGAGGTTAATGGATTGATTGATGTTTGCTTCAGAAGCGATTTTAGGAAGGAAGGACGGGTTGGTCCTGAGGGAGACACGGTCCGGATGAAATACCAAGTAAGGAGGTTTAGCTGATAAAGCTTGAAGTTCAGAAACTCTCTTGGCTGATGTAATGGCTACCAAAAAGGCTGTCTTGTAGGACAAGAATTTGAGATCCACCGTAGCTGGCTCGAAGGGAGCGGTCAAGGCCTGTAGGACCAAAGAAAGGTCCCAAGGAGGAACTGCTTGCTTTATAGGGGGCCTGAGAAGGAAAGTACCTTTAAGAAATGTTTTGCACAATTTGGCTGACATAAGAGGAAGAGACTCTTGACCAATGTGATAGTGAGAAATTGCCGCCAGTTGAACTTTGACTGTGGAACTGCTGGCACCATCATTAAAGAGAGAGGTTAGAAAATCAAGCACTACAGGGAGAGGAACCGTGAAGGGATTTAGGCCTTGCCGCTCCGCCCACACAGAGAAAGCGTTTCCATTTGCTTGATAAACCTTTCTAGTGGATGGTTTATGAGCCGCCACCAAAATAGCCTTTACCGGTGAAGAAATACCGAGTCCTTATCAAGAGTGGAACTGGAGCAGCCAAGCGGTCAGCTTCAGGTTGTCCAGGTTCGGAGGAGGAATGCAGGATGGATGGGATATCAGATCCGGAATGGGATCTAGAATCCAAGGAGGATTCACCGAGTGAGACCTTAGAAGGGGAACCAGATCTGTCGAGGCCAGAATGGAGCAATGAGAATCATTCTGCAACCCACCGAGAGGCTTTCTGAAGAACTTGCAGCATCAGAGGCAAGGGTGGATAGGCATACAGAAGACCGGGTGGCCAAGCATGCACCAGAGCGTCTCTTGGGGTACCTCCGGGAGGAGGTATTAGAGCGAAAAAACTGTCGCACTTGGTGTTTGAGGGAGAAGCAAAGAGATCGCATGAAGGGGTTCCCCACCGTGCGAATATGCGTTCCGCTACTTGACAATTGAGAGACCACTCGTAAGGGGTCAGAATGGTGCGACTGAGCTTGTCCGCTAGGATGTTGGACCGACCCGGAATGTGCGTTGCTATGAGAAAGCGATTGGTGGAGATTGCCCATTCCCAAACTCTCATGGCCTCTCGACAAAGAGGGTAAGACCGTGTTCCCCCTTGCTTGTTGATGTACCAGACAACAGACATATTGTCCGATTGAATCGCAATTGTTCCCAAGGGAAGAAAGTCCTGAAGTGCTAGCAACGCTAAGAGCACTGCTCTCATCTCTAGAACATTGATATGCAGTAAGGTCTCTGAATCGTTCCACGTGCCTTGGACTGTCCGGCCCAAAGTGCCCCCCACCCGAGGCGGGAGCCGTCCGTGATCACCGTGGCGTGACGGGGAGAACCACAAAATGGGCGACCCTCGTGGAGATCCGGGGGCTGGAGCCACCACAAGAGGGACGGCTTGGGAGCGTTGCTGATCGCTATGGGATGATGCTAGGGGAGAGCAAGGGATGAGCACTGTACTAAGAGCGTCCACTGTAGGATGCGGATATTGAGCCTGGCAAGAGGAAGGAGTGCTATAGCGAAGCCATGGACCCTAGAGCCCTCAGGACCAACTCCGCTGGAACAGAACTTGACTGGAGAATGGCCCGCACCTGGAGCTGTAGATTTAGAACTCTGTCCGCAGTGAGGAAGGCTCGTAAACTCCTTGTGTCTAGCCTGGCCCCTATGAAATCTAAGAGCTGTGTGGGCGCCAGGTTGGACTTTTTTGTATTTATTGTGATGCCCAGAAATGGAGCAAGATGGAGAAAGGAGTCTCGCGCCAAGAGAAGTAGATGCCTTGTTGGGGCGGTAAGGAGCCAGTCGTCCAGGTAGGGAAAGACCTGCACCCCCTGAAGCCTCAGGTGGGCCGCTACCACTGCTAGTACTTTGGTAAACACCCTGGGGGCTGTGGTGAGACCAAAGGGAAGGACCCGAACTGGTAGTGACTGGCTCCCAGCCGAGGCGGAGAAACCTCCTGGGCGCCTGTCCATCAGGATGTGGTAGTACGCGTCCTTGAGATCTATCGAGCACATCCAGTGATTTTCTCCCAAAAGGGGGAGAATAGATTGCAGAGTGACCATTCGAATTTTTCTTTGGGGACTGCCAGATTCAAGAGAGAGAGGTCTAGGATTGGTCTTAGTTCCCCGTCTTTTTGGCACTAAAAGAATCTGGAGTAGAACCCTGATCCGATCTGGTCTGGGGGAACGGGCTGGATGGCTCTTTTCTTTAGCAGATGGCCAATTTCTGCCAAAGCGGCCTCCCTTTGACCGGGTGGTACGTCTGGGAGGGACTTCATCTTTGGAAGGTGAAGGAAAGGAATGCGATATCCCTGGATATGATTTGGAGAACCCAGCGGTCCGATGTTATGGACTCCCATGCCGCTAGGTGCCCCCGAACGTCCCCGTCTGCCTCCAGGGTTGGGCAGTCGGGCAACCCCTCAGGGTTGCTGCGCGGCCGTTCAGAGAAAGGTTCCCTGGACCCGAAGTTTCTGGGAGCCCCTCTGCCTCTAGGGCGGCGTCCTCCCTGTCCTCCTCTGCCACGGAAGGACTGGTTGTCCGGAGCAGGCTGGGACTGCTGCGACTTCCGGAACCACATCTTCTTCTGACCCTTTTGGTTCCTAGAATAGGGCCTCTGGGGTGCAGAAAAGCGGATTCCGACGGCAGACAGCGTCTTCCCGTCCTTCTCGCTCTGGGTCAACGTCTCATGACGGTCTTGCCAAACAGAGCAGAACCATCAAAGGCGTTCGCAAGCACGCCTTGAAGGGCTCAGAAAAATCGCAGTGACGGAGCCAGGCCTGACGTCTAGTGACCAGTCCTGTCCCCGCAGCTCTAGCGGCGCCCTCCGTAGCATGGGAGAGTAGCCGCATAGAAGTATTTGTGACTGACCTAAGAGTGGCCATTTTGGTGGAGTGCAGAACTCTGTCCTCCTCCGAAATGGACTCAGGGGGGGATGCAGCATACTCTTTAATAAGGTCTCGCTGCATCCGAATAACATGTGCCAAATAGTTCAGCGCCCTTACCGAGAAGGTCGCCGAACTGAACATCCGCTTCCCCAAGCGGTCCATCATCCGAGACTCCTTGCTCGGTGGGTGGACTGAGGGACTCTCCTGAGCCAGTTCCCTCTTTGTGGCCGCCGCCATCAACATGGCATCTACAGGAGGCCCCTTACTCCAATGGGTCCTGTCGGAGGGTGGACTAAGGATCCTATCAGGTCTTTTGGGAATTGGCTCCACGGTGTCCGGTTCCTTCCACGCCCTGGTGGTAATAAGGTCCACCAGGGGGTCGGCAGGGGACACCCAAGAGGTAGACGGGCCCGTTTGAATGCCTCCAAGAACACGGACTCGTCCGAGGAAGACTTGGGGCAGACCACCCCCTAATACGAGTATTTCCATGATGTCTCCGAAGGAGACATCCTCGAGGGTGACCGTGGGGAGCCTTCCCTTCCTCCAAGTCCGTGTCTTCAGTGAGAGACTCAGGGAGTCAATGTGCCTCCTTTTGCGTATGCTTGCGAGGGCCTCCTCTGGGGGCTGTCAGAGGAGTCCTCGCAAGCAGCAATTTGCTCCATGGGAGCAACTTGGGGCACAAGCGGGCTGTCCCAGGGGCCGGATGGTGGAAGCCTGGCCCAGTGCAGAGGGAGCGGGGCGGAGCCGAAGCAAGTGCCGGGGTCCGGAGACCCTCAACAGAGCCCTCTCCACTACATCAAAAGCCGAAGGGAGCCGACCTCGACCAAAGGATCCGACAATCGGCTCCCCTCGGATCCGAAGAGTGGATCGGAGCCGGCGCCAAGCACTCGGATCCGAAGGGACAGTGCGCTCCGACACAGACGGCGCCGAAGGAGCACTGATCCCCGGATCCGGCTCGGATCCAGGCTCCGAGATCGGGTCCGGCACTTTCGAGGGCAGGGTCGGATCCGGTACCAAGTACTATCGGCTCCGACCTCCCCGGCTCCGGCTGCTCGGCTCCATTTGCTCCGAACCCGGATAGCGGGTCGGAGAAGGAGCAATAGGCTTAAAAGGGTGTTGAGCTCCCCGGAGGAGGCAAGAGCACTCCCATCTGCACCTGGGCCTGGATGAACCTTCTCATCATCCGGTCCAGATCAGCATCCGAAAGGCTATGGGTAGATCTCGACGAGGCTACCGAGGTAGGCCTGGAATGCCTCCTCGATAGCCTCGGCGGGATCGGTCTCCTCCTCCTCAGGACCCGGTGAGAAGCAAACAGGGGACCGGAGCCGAAGGAGGAGACCGAACCGACAACGGAGCCGGGAGAAGCCAGCTTGGCTGGCGGGGCGAAACAGAGGTCTCGGCCCGCCGCTGGTGCTTCTCCCTCCGGTCCTTTCTAGATGCATCCCTCTCCTCTCCAGAAGCGGGAGTTTGAGTCCCAGGAGCAGGAGGGGTGCCACAGGGGAACAACTGCAGCCGCAGGAGTCCCGAAGGAGGCGGAGGTCGGAGCCGAGTCCGGCGGTAAAGACCCGCCAAGACCAGCTTGGACCTCCGCTCCCTCAGTGCCCTGGGGTTGAACCCTGCACAAATGGTACAACCAGATGTGAGGTGTTCAACCCCAAGACACTTAACTGACCGAGTGTGGCCATCAGCCGGAGAGAGCTTATGGCCACACTCGGAGCATTTTGAAAATATAGACTTAGGCTGTTCAGCCATAATCTATAAAAACCCAAAGTTACTGAAAAGTAACTTAAACAACAAAAGAAAGCACACAGGCCTACACACACACTCTACGTACAGCGAGGGGAGGGAATAAAAATTATTACTGTAACTTAAAATAAACTTAAAACAGTCTATATAAACGGGAAACCTACTACTTTCACACAAAAATTATTAAAGAAAGAAAAAATTCTCTATTTTTCAACAAGAAAATAGTCTACTTAGCTGAGAGCTATGTATCCACATCCAGTTACCAGCGCGGCAAACAAGATCTGAGGTCATGAGGGTAGAGCAGGGCATTATGGGTGAGGGGAGGAGCTGAGAGCTTGGATCCATAGCTGGAAAACCATGCCGGTTCGGATCCGATATCGGATCCATAACCCACAGGTTGCAGACAAATGAATATCCTACTTCAGATCTGTCAGTTTGTCATTGTCACACATTCACTCATTTATTATCAGTGTTTATATATTATATTTCTATATGGCATCTATGCATTATATAAACACTGTTTGATTTTTTTGTTTCTTATTTTTGCCCAAGTACCAACTCATGAATAATTCTCTATTGGGAACATACCTAGAATGCCTATTGGCTGGGTTGCATTAGAAATACACCATTGTATGCTGGTAGTAATTTTGCCTTTTTGACTCTCACTGAAGAAGGCAGTAGCCGAAACTAGTCTGAGAGTTCTGATTTTCAACTGTTGGGACTTTATTAAGTCCTGGTTTGACTTTGAATAATAAAATTTAATTACGTGGAACTTCCTTTGCTGGCCTTTTGTGTTTGAGCTACGTTGGTTGGGCCGGGCATGCTGTACGTGCAAGGCGTGCTGTTTTTGTGTGCTGTTCTTCACCTCGCTGTTGGCGTTTAGCTCCACGTGTAGGTAGGAGAGGACTCCTTCCCTGTGATTCAAACTTCGGTAACATTAGCGTGTTACCTGGATTATATCAGCGATTTGGATTTCTATTTTTGTTTTTTACATACTTTCAGTGCTGGACTAAGGGCATATGAGTGAAACTTGTGATACGCGACAACAACCTATTGCGTGGCCAAGGGACATATTTGATAAGGTATTCATCGTGATACTGGGTTAATGTAATAATTTGGTGTTCCACTTCTTTTTTGAACACTTATGGACTCACTTTAATTGATATTTGGGGTCTATGAGTGGATTCAAGTTTACCTGAACAACACTTCGGTTTTTCATTTACGGAGTGCATTGTGCACACTAACCCAGGTACTTTTTAACAAAATTCTAAATTTTTGTTCTGCCTTTTTTTGGTAACTTTGGGATTTAAGGGAATTAACTGTTTATGTCCATGGATAGTTCACACAATATATGAATGAAGACAACAACAACATTTTTTGGTGAACGCGTACAGTTTGTTTGGGCCTATGGGTTTATCCACATGAAAACGCGAACTGTGTACTACATGATTAAGGCCCAAGTTCTGGAAAAACGTTGGGGTTGAATGCTTCATAAACAACCGTTTTTTTGGACCTTTTGAGTTGGTTGACTGGAGGGATTGTGAACTATTCAATATTTCTTATGGAATTGTGTTTGTGGAACTTTTCCCTTCAACTATACATGCCATTTATTCTCAAGAAGGACAATCTTTTTCCAATTTAAGTTAACAACAGCATATTAACATTTACATATTATGGATAAGGATACATATTGCAATTGTACGATTATGTGTTTACAATATACATTGGGAATATCATTCATGTAAATGTTATACAATATTTTTTTGTGAATACTGGTATATTTGAACATATGCCAGAGGGATATATATATATATATATATATATATATATATATATATATATATATATATATATATATGAATGATAGTTTATCTAGGTGAATGTACTTAGTGGTTTGGGCCTGTGGGTCAACTTATGTGCAAGTGTGAATACTATATTACAAGGTTAATAGTCTAAATTCATGAAAGAACATTGACATTGAATGCTTTATAACCTTTTTTTGAGTTTGTTGGTTCATGGATGGTCCACACATTTGAGGGATGAATATATGTATCGGATTTCTATTTTTTTCTATATGCAACTTTAAATGCAATGTATCTTTATGTAAGACTATAATTAGTCTATCTTTAGAACTTGGGTTACAACTACAAAATAGGTTGACAGTTATTATTTACAATTGATATTGACAAGCATTCTATTTGTTCGATTTTGTGTTTACAACACACATTGTGAATGTTATCTGATGCATATGTCATATTGTGATATTTCTATGAATATTGGATATATACATACAGGTTAGACCATTTAGATAAGTTCAATTACCAACACAAGTGTTCTAGGGCAGCATTATAGGTGTTTCTTAACATTGAATTAGGTTATTATATCAAGTTTATTGCACATAATTGTTTTGTACTAATAAAGGGCAAACTATATATATATATATATATATATATATATATATATATATATATATATAAAACGGAACATGATGTAGTATTGGAAGACCCTCTATATGGACATAGCGACATGTACCCATACATGTGACAGACTCAGCCATTGAGGTGTAGATTTACACTTGAATTTCATTTTTATCAGTTGTTATACATTACAAGCTTGAGTACAAGGGTGATAATTCTCAATTTTTTATAACAGGCTCATTGATCCGACACTATTATTATGTTATCTTAATTTACATGGTATTTTGGGATTATCTTGGGTTTACCTCTGGTCATTCTAGTTATAATAAATTGGAACTTTTAGATTTATAGTTCCTTTGGCAACTTATATTACTACTCAATATGGATTTGGACCAAATGTTGGATGGGCTGTGTGCTGACAAGGAAGATATTGGTGTTTTTGGATTAGATCAAATCCCGAGCAGCAACCCTAACCTATCTAATTCTAATATTGCTGATAGTTGTGAACTGGCTTTTAAAACCTTGGAAAGGGGTTTGAAAAGATTAAGGGCTAATATTTGGCATTTGAAACTCTTTAGAGCCTATCTACATAAAAATATGGCCCCCAGAGGTTTACGTATAAAATTACGGCCACTAGTCAGCAGATCTGAACAGAGGCTGACGGAAGAATGGGAACAGGCACTACAGGATGGTACTATGGCTTTTGTCAGAATATTGGCCTCGTATTATGAAAGAACCATAGATACATGTGTCTCTGAGATTAAGAATCTGAGCACGGAATGTAAAAAGTTTCAAGCCAGCTCCAACTATCATGAGCTAGTTGATAGGTTGTCAAAGGAACTTACTACCTATGATAAAATTATCAAGGATAGAAAAATCAAGAAATTTCAAAGTGATGTCATAGATTATGATAAGAGACACCCTTTTGAAACA
The DNA here is from genome assembly GCF_019279795.1 of Protopterus annectens. NCBI lineage: Eukaryota > Metazoa > Chordata > Ceratodontiformes > Protopteridae > Protopterus > Protopterus annectens. Next base: position 697,921,102 of record NC_056748.1, read on the forward strand.
CAGAGGACAGTTAGATTTCAAAATACTGTCACAGGAACGACCAGGGGTAGGACTAAAAAGAGACCCAGATCCATTCTTAAACACAGGGACTCCTCCTACACCAGCACTTCAGGGGAGGAGTCCTCTTATACCGACAGTGAGGGTGGAAGAACAGTTGGTTCACCATTAAAAAAGAAAACCAACACCAGTTTCCCTTTAGGGGAGGCAAGAGACCCAGAGGGGGGAGGAAACATACCAACAGGAATAGGAACAGATTCCATGACAGGATTGATACAATGTCTACTGGAACAATAACTAAGAATTTTGATAATGTTCTTAACTTATCTGACCATGTATTAACGGATGAACAATACACAATATTGAACAAAGGATTGGGTTTTGTTCCGGGTTTTTTTTCTGATCAGTACCAGACTACATTGGACATAATGGATTATTGTCGTAGACAATTTAAAAATATTTTTTTCAGAACAGGACAGATCACACACTCAAAGATCTTCTGATTTTACCTTTCATAGATCTACTTTTCAACCTCCCATGAACAAAAATGTGGCCATATTCCAACAGGCTGTATTGAAAGATTTACATTTCCCACATTTTGAATGTCATATTTTACCAGATAATATGACTCCAGCGGAGAAGGAAGCACTTTCTGAACTTAGATCTAACCATGATATTGCTATACTTCAGGCTGACAAAGGGGGTGCAGTTGTGGTCCTAAATATGGATTACTATGTCCAAGAGGGTCTAGGACAACTATCTGATTCTAAGTGCTATATGCATACGGGCATTGATCCTACAGATCGCTTCAAGCAGGAGATTGACACATTCCTAGATTCTGCTTTAGAGGAAGGTATTATAACCATGAAAACAGTTCAACATCTTAAGGTTAAAGACCCTTCAAAACAGATCCTATATCTTCTCCCTAAAATTCACAAATCAATAACACACCCTCCAGGTAGACCCACTGTATCTGGTATAGGATCCCTTACTGAACCATTGTCAGCATTCCTCACCTAATATTTGAAACCACTTTTGAAACATGTCAGGGCCAGAATCCAGGATATTACTGAATTTTTGAAAATAATTGCAGATACACAACTTGAACCGGAATGGATTATATGCACTTTGGATGTCAAGTCCTTATATACGAGTATACCACACTGGGCAGGGCTACAGGCTTTACAATATTGGCTAAATAGGGTTGAATTGTATCCACCTGGATTTAATACTTTGCTTATCTGTATGTCAGAACATGTCCTTAATACGAATGTATTCTATTTCCAAGGGGACTGTTATTGGCAATTGTAAGGCACGGCAATGGGGGCCTCTTTTGCCCCCATATATGCCGATTTGTTTATGGCCTATTTAGAAGAATGCCTCATTTACAATCCCCTACACAATATTTATCAGGTAGAAATAGACATTTGGCGGAGATACCTGGATGATTGTTGGATGGTGTGGCGTGCGGATTCCGAATATCTCATGGAATTTGTGGAGTATCTCAACAGCAACTTGTGGGGTACTGAGTTTTCTATAACATCTCATCAATATCAAATAGATTTTTTGGATGTTACAATATATAGAAATGAAGACCATACACTCAATACCAAGTTATACCGCAAATATCCACAATTCAATTCTCTGTTACATGCATCTAGTATGCATCCACGCCACACCATCTGCAATATCCCCAAATACCAATATCTCAGAATCAAACGCATTAACTCTTCCACTTTAGACTATGAACATGCTAAAATGGACCTAAATAACAGGTTTCTGGATAGGGGATATTCCATCTTTGATATCACATCCGCCCGTACACATACAGATAAACAGGATAGGCAAACCCTGCTTCAATATAAGGACCGTGCCAACAGCCCAAAGGATGACACTATTAGGCTTATTACCACTTTTGGCAAAAATCATCAGGTGGTTAGGAATGTTATCAATAACAATTGGAACATTTTGTTAGCCAATGATTATCTGTGTAGTATCCTGGATAATCGATGCCCTATCTCATACAGGAGAGGTAAAACTTTGGGTTCATTATTTTCACACTACAAACAGAGGGAAAGTGGTGGGGCCAAATTCAAACAATTGACGATAACAGGAGATGTACTTTTAGGAACTTTCCCCTGTGGGCATTGCACTTCTTGCAGTCAGGTTAATAAGATCAAACAATTCACAAGCTCAAATACAAGTAAGATATATGATGTTAGGATATTTGGGAATTGCTCTACCAGTTGGGTGATATACCTGGCTACTTGCCATTGTTCCGCCTTTTATGTGGGCAAAACTTCAAGATCATTGAGAATTAGAATAGGGGAACACCAAAGTGACATTCGCACTAAAAAGTTGACGAATGCCCTATATCAACACACCATTAAACATCCCACAGCCAAATTCATGTTCACCATCATAGATAAAATTACTGGTAACAGACATAATCAGTTAGGATGGGATAATATACTTAGTCATAAAGAAAAATATTGGATTGTCCATCTAGGAGCCTTATTTCCTCCTGGTCTTAATGATAATCTATAAGGGAGCAGTATTTATTTAGAGCATTTTATATTTCTTTGGGAAATATCATGGTAATATGAATATCTTATAAATGTAAACCCTTATGTGACATTATGTTATATTGCCACACAATGATTTCTGATACTGTATTCCGCTTCAGGTTTACATTTTGGTCCACAAATATTTAGAATTATAACTGTCAGTTTGTCATCGTCACACATTCACTCATTTATTATCAGTGTTTATATATTATATTTCTATATGGCATCTATGCATTATATAAACACTGTTTGATTTTTTTGTTTCTTATTTTTGCCCAAGTACCAACTCATGAATAATTCTCTATTGGGAACATACCTAGAATGCCTATTGGCTGGGTTGCATTAGAAATACACCATTGTATGCTGGTAGTAATTTTGCCTTTTTGACTCTCACTGAAGAAGGCAGTAGCCGAAACTAGTCTGAGAGTTCTGATTTTCAACTGTTGGGACTTTATTAAGTCCTGGTTTGACTTTGAATAATAAAATTTAATTACGTGGAACTTCCTTTGCTGGCCTTCTGTGTTTGAGCTACGTTGGTTGGGCCGGGCATGCTGTACGTGCGAGGCGTGCTGTTTTTGTGAAATTTGAATATTTCTCTGCCTGCAGTATGCAATAGCTGGAGCTAGGCTCTTTGTGAATACCCTGGGTGCAGTAGGTAAGCCAAACGGAAGTGCAGAAAACTGATAGTGCATAGAGCCTGTCCTGAAATGTTAATATTTCCTGCAAGATTCCCTTATGGGGATGTGCAGATAAGCTTCTTTTAAGTCTAGGGCGACTAGCCAGGCGTCCCTGGATAGCATAGGAAGAAGCTGGTGCAGAGTCAGCATTTTAAATTTTGGGACCACCAAGAAGGTGTTGATAACTGACAGATCTAGGATAGGGTGCCAAGAGCCCTATTTTCTGGGCACCAGAAACAGTCTGGAGTAGAAACCCTGTCCCCTTTGCTCTAATGGCACAGGTTGAATAGCCCTGATACTGAGAATAGAAAGTACTTGCTTTAGTGCCTCTGCCTACTGGTTTAGAGGAAGGTCTGGCAACCCGCTTGGGGTTGGCAGTGAGTGGAAGTGGAATCTGTATCCACGGGATACAATGTTTAGGACCCATCAGTCCTGGGTAATGGACATCCAGTTTTTTGCATGCAGGGCGAGTTTTCCTCCTAGGGCTGCAAGTACTTGGGCATTGCTGGGAAGCAAGATAGACAAGTCATTGTGAACTTTTTCCATAAGGGCGTGGCTTACCACTCCCTGTTTTAGAGGAGGGAGCACTCCATTGTTTAGATCTCTGCATACCCTGAGACTGTAGTCTTGGTGGCCTGTTGCCTCTGGGTTTGGACTGAGAAGGCCTGGGAGGGACTGGAAAGCACCAGTTTTTAGAAGGCCAATGCCTACTAAATCCAGGTGGCTGCACCTGTAAGAAATCTTTAACAGTTTGCATAGCTTTAGCTTTTTCCTCCATCTTTTTAAGAACTTCTTCTGCTTTTGTGCCAAACAAACTTTCCTGGTTTAATGGAGCATCTAGTAATTTTGCTTTGATATGGTCTGGCAAGATTTGCTCCTTCAGCCAAGCATGCCTTCTCTGTACAGACCCAGTGATAGCAGCCATTCAAGATACGTCTAAGGCATCAAAACCACACTGCAAAGTACGTTTGCTAACTTGGTTTGCAGAATGCAATAACTCTTGTAAATCTTTATTTTCTGTACAATTTGGAAGCAACATTTTTTGTTTAACTAGTTCCATAATATGCTGCTGGTACTTCAACATGTGAAACTGGCAATTCAAAGCCCTGATGGTAATAGTTGGAGAGGTACATACCTTCTTACCCCATCTGTCTAATGCTCTAGAATCCCTGTCCGAATGGGTAGGGTTTTTGGCTGTAGTAGCCTTAATGTCTTTAGATCCCTAGGAAATAGTCTCTGGATCCGCAGTGGGATTTTTAAAGAGAAATTTGTAAGAGTCAGGTACTCTGTAGTACCTGTCAGGCTTTCTAGCTGGTGGTAAAGTATCAGGAGTAAGACTGGATTCCATGAAGACATCTACAATACCCAGGAAAGGGGGTACAGCTAGAGGCCTGTGCTGAGTCAAGTCTAAAAAAATTCTCTGAGTCTCTTTTTGAACTGAGGGCAGTCCTGGCATTCCCAGTGGAAATGGTCTCAAAGTATGCAAGGTTTCACCAAAAGAAAAGTCCTCTGGAGGGGAGGCAAAGGGAATGAAAAGCTCTGCATCTGAATCCTCATAGGTAGATAAGGGAACGTTCTGGTAATCAGATGTATCAGAGTCATGGGACTCATGGTCTGTAGAATCAAAAGGAAAATCAATTCTTTGTCTTTTAGAGGGGGAAGGCCGGCTTCCCCTAATTAAAGTTATAAGGTCTTTAACCATTCTAAGCATTTGTTCCTGTGACAAGGGGACTTGAGCATGCTCTTTGGCAGTCTGTTTTCTAGGTGTAGTGCAAACTCTGAGCCTTAGAAACTCGCTAGTTTTAGTCAAAAAGAAAGCATTCTGTTTAATGCGAATATCAGGAGGTTGGAATACACCCTCAGAAGTCGGTGCCTGCACAGCGGCTCTGGACCCATCCGAAGTAGAGACATCCGCAGGTTTTATGGTTGAAGAAGCATCTTATGGCATACCAGACTCTGAATGGGTCTCAGCAGAGGCCTGCGAATCTGTCGAAGCATGTATCAGGGGCTGCGAAAGTGCTTCACTGAGTACCGCCAGACTGGCGACTAGCTTAACAGAAGCATCGGCGGCAGTTTTGGACATATACGGTCTGTCTCTGTCTTTATCCTTACGTTTTTTCAGAAGATCGGTAGTCGATTGGCTTATTGAAGCCATTTTAGAATACAAAGAACGAGAGCGAAAGAATTTTGCGACAAAGATAGCCCGAAGACGAATAGTTTGAGCATTAAACAAGGCACAAAACCAACAAGGAGCGTTGTGGTCTGGGCCTAAACAGATGACGCAGTAAGAATGAAAATCTCTGTATTTGCTTTCCACAAGCAAGACAATTGTTAACTTTTTCTGACATCGGTTAGAGCAAAAAAAAAAAAAAGATCCCCAATGGGGTACTTAGCCTTAGAAGACTTCAGGTGTGAAACTCAAAAAATGAAAATTTTAGAAAGCGGCCGACCAACACTTGCGAACTGCTTCTGCTTCGGGCTTCCACACGGCAAGAAAAGCTGATGTAATGGCGTTGGCTGCATTTTTTATATCCACGACGACCTGATGTCTTGGATAAGGCGACAGCATCCGACACAGAAATCCCAAGACTCTGGTATTCGGGCCGACTGAGGGCTACCTGCAGGCAGATAACCCAAGTGTGATGACTGCAACAGTGAAATATGAACATCTACAGGCACATGGGATGAAACTGAGCAGACTCTGAACAGGTACTTCTGCAAATGATAGAATGCAAAAAGTACAGTTTTGTACCTACCATAAATGTAGATGTCCGATAGGAATGCATCTGCAGTCCTTACAAATGGGTTGTCCTGTCGTCAGGCAGCCCTTCGGTCGGCCGGATTCCAAAGTCTGGGTCTGGCTTCGGCTGGCGTCGCACTTCACCCGACGTCATAGCTGCAGTTACTCGGGTATAAAGAATTCAGCCAACGTCATTTTCCTCATTGTTTCTTGCCCCAGATGCCAAGTGCCCTCTAGGAGGACTAAATTTGGATAAATGCCAATGATTCCAAATATTAGAGAACAAACAAAAGATAAGCATGTATGTACATATATACAAACAAATACACCATAATAGATTCCCCCAGCTAGCTATAAGAGGGGCAAATACCCTAGGAGTACCACAGAGGGGAAGGAGGGTGGGTAATCCTGACTGCAGATTCATTCCTATCGGACATCTACATTTATGGTAGGTACAAAACTGTACTATGTCCTTCAAGGATGCATCTGCAGTCCTTACAAATGGGTAGAATACCATAGCCAAACTGGGGGAGGAGGAAGGTAGAATTGAAAAGCTGTGGTAGTGGCTGTAGCTCTTGTAGAGTGAGGCCTGATGTTTTCTGGAGTTTTCTTTCCATGGTAGGAGTAACAAAATCTAATGCAATTTCCTATCCACTTAGATATTGTCTGTTTTGAAATTGCTTTCCCTTCTATTCCTGTTGCATATGCTACCAGAAGCTGGTCAGTTTTTCTATTGCTCTTGGTCCTGTCCAGGTAGTAGCGTAATTGTCTGTGTACATCCAAGGTATGCAACAGTCTTTCTCCCCTGTTCTGTGGGTTGGGGAAGAATGTAGGTAGGTGGATAGCCTGATTTAAAGATACTCTGGATACCACCTTAGGCATAAAAGTAGGATTTGTTCTCATGGACACTCTATCTTGATGGAAGATCAGAAAGGGCTGTACTGCCATTAATGCCTGTAGCTCAGAAACCCTTCTTGCTGAAGTGATTGCCAGCAGGAAAGCAGTTTTCCATGATGAGTATTGCAATTCTGCTGTTGCTGCTGGTTCGAAAGGAGGAAGTGTCAATTTTTCTAGCACAAAGTTCAAGTCCCATGCAGGTAATGGTGGCTTCCTAGGAGGCTTTACATTTTTAATTCCTCTCAGAAACTGCCTGAGCAGAGGATGTGAGAAGACTGGAGGATCCAAGTTGAATTCTGCTGAAATAGCTGATGCATGAATCTTAATGGAAGAGTAGGACAGGCCTTTGTGGAATAGCTCTGCCAAGTATTCCAGGATGTTGGCTATGTTTACCAGTGACACATCTTCCCCTTTAGCAGTACTCCAAATGAGATATCTTTTCCATTTTGCTGAATAGGTTTTCCTTGTTGAAGGTCTGCGAGCTTCCAAGATAATGTCCTTAACCCTTTGGGATAAATTTGGGTTAATTTGTCTTATGCAATGTTCCAGGCAGTCAGCTGCAGAGTTTTCAGGTTTGGATGCAGGGTGTTGTAGTTGTTCTGAGTTAACAGCAAGGGAACTAGGGGTAAGGGCCACATCTGTTCCCGAGACATGCTCCTCAGTAATGGGTACCAATGTTGCCTTGGCCAATCTGGAGCTATCAGAATGATCCTTGGACGGTCCTCTTTGATCTTCAATAGCACCTTGTGCATCAAAGGAAGTGGTGGGAATGTATATGCTGTCAGATTTTTCCAACTGAAGGATAGGGAGTCCACCTTCCATGCCAGTGGATGGTACGTCCTGGTGCAGAATTTCTTTAATTGGTGATTGTGTGGGGATGCAAATAAGTCTATTTCTGGGAGACCCCATTTTCTTGTTATGGTTTTGAAGATGTCCGGATGCAGCATCCATTCGTGGGCATCCGTGGTAGTCCTGCTTAGTATGTCTGCTAAAGTGTTTTCTTTTCCTGGTACAAAAATTGCTTGTAACTGAATGTTGTAACTCAGGGCCACATTCCAGAGGTCCAGGGCCATCCGGGATAGAGGGTACGAATGTGTGCCTCCCTGCTTGTTGATGTACCACATAACTGTGGTGTTGTCTGTCCTTATCATCAACTGGCCTTGCCGAAGAAATGGTTTGAAAGCCTGAATTGCCAGTTTTACTGCCAGCATTTCCTTTAGGTTTATGTGTAGATGCAGTTGTTGAGTCCATAAACCTTGTATGCATTTGTCCATCATGTGGGCCCCCCAACCGAGGTCTGAGGCGTCCGTTGTGATGATTTGGCTTGGTTGAGTGCTGTGGAAGGGCAGTCCTTTGTTTGACAGGCCTGAGCCCACTAGTGGAATTCTTGCTTCAGGCATGGAATTATTGGGATGTGAGTCTCTAGGCTGTTCTTGTGCTGAGACCATAAATTCTTTAGGTACCACTGTAGCTTTCTCATGTGCAGTCTGGCATGTGGGACCAATATTATGCAGGATGCCATGAAGCCCAATGCCTGTAGGACTTTTCTTGCTGTTAGATGGTTTTGCTTTGTTAATGCCATGAAGTAGAGAGGGAGTTGCTCCTGTTTTTCTACTGTTAGGAATGCCATTTGTTTGGATGTGTCCAGCTCCGCACCCAAAAAGGTTATCTTTTGGGATGGTATCAGCCTTGACTTTTTTATATTGACTGTATATCCCAGGGCTTGTAAAAGGTAAATGACTCTTTTCAAGTCTTCTGCTAGCTTGTTTTTGTTGTCCGCTTGTATCAGGCAATCGTCCAGGTAAGGGTAGATTTGGATTCCCTGAAGCCTGCAATGAGCGATTACTGATGCCAGGCATTTCGTGAACACTCTGGGTGCAGTAGATAAGCCAAAGGGCAATGCTGAGAATTGATAATGCTCTGATCCTGCAAGAAATCTGAGGTATCTTCTGCAATCTGGTCGTATGGGGACGTGCAGGTATGCCTCCTTGAGATCTAGAGTAACCAGCCAAGACTCCTTGCCCAGCATGGGAAGAAGCTGCTGTAGGCTCAGCATTTTGAATTTTGGAACAATGAGGAATGTGTTTAAAGCGGACAGATCGAGAATAGGTCTCCATTTGCTTTCTTTCCTTGGTACTAGGAAGAGTCTGGAGTAAAAGCCCTTTCCTTGCTCCATATATGGTACTTTTTCCACAGCTCTTATTTTTAATAATTGATTTACTTGTTTTAGAGCTTCTGCCTTTTGATTTGGTGGTAGGTTTGGCATTTCTCTCTTTCCTGGTAGAGTATGGAAATGAAACCTGTAACCTTGGTCTATAGTTTGCAAAATCCACTTGTCTCTTGTGATGTAATGCCAGTTCTTTGAAAATAAAGCTAGCTTTCCGCCTAAGGGTGCTTCCAGTTGTTCCCTGGTAGGCGGTGCCAGAGCCAAGTCACTGTGATTGTCCTGTTGCAGTGGTGGTGGCTGCGTCTGTGCCTCGCTGGTTGTTACCTTGCCACTGACGTCCCCTGTAGGCACCCCTGGATTGGTTTCTGCCTCTTGAACGCCTATTCCTGCCTCTCTGTGCTTTGGAGGAGTCTGGAAAGGACCAATTCTTGGAGGGCCAATTCCTGCTAAACCTTGGAGGTTGGACCTGTAAGAAATCTTTCACTGTTTGTACAGATTTTGCCTTCTCTTCCATCTTCTTCAGTACCTGTTGTGCAGGAGAACCAAATAAATTGACCTTGTCCATGGGAGCATCTAATAGTTTTGATTTGACATGGTCCGGTAAGGCCTGCTCTTTTAACCATGCATGCCTTCTGATAACTGTGCCAGTCATGGCTGATCTAAAGGAAGCCTCCAGTGCATCATAGCCGCATTTTAAAGAATGGTTACTAACTTGCTGAATGTTATGTACCATTTCCTGAACATACTTCTTATCCAAAGGTTCATCAGAGGACAGCTTTTTAGTTAACTGGTCTAGCATAAATTCTTGATATTGGATCATATGAAATTGACAGTTCAAGGCCCTAGCTGACAGAGTAGCAGAAGTGTAAACTTTTTACCCCATCTCTAAGGACCTGGATTCCCTTTCAGAGGGAGGGATTTTTGCAGAGGTAGTTGCTACAGCCTTAGGCCCCTGGGAGATAGTCTCGATCTGCAAAAGGAGCCTTGTATAAATGGTGATGTGTGTCCGGGACCCTGTAGAACCTATCGGGCTTAGCAGGGGCCGGAGGTAATGAATCAGGAGCAGTACAAGCATCATTAAATGCATCATCTACAACAGAAAGAACTGGAGGTATAGCTAAAGGCCTATGTTGTGGTAAATGCAAAAAGGTTCTAAGCCTTTTCCTGGAGTCTGAAAAATCTTGGCCCTGCCACTGAAATTGTTCCCTCATAGCATGCAAGGTTTCCCCAAAGGAAAATTCCTCAGGTGGAGAGGCAGAAGGGATGGACTCTTCAGCATCAGAGTCTTCGTAAGGAGAATAAGGAGCCTCTGGAGGGTCTGTATTATCTGAATCATCAGAGGAATCATCTGTGGACACTGGCTCAGGGGGCTCTGCTCTAGGCCTCTTCTCTGGAGGTGGGTGAGAGGCCCTGTCTGGATGAGGTTGGGATCCCCGGATTAAAGAAATGAGATCCTCTGCTAGAGAAAGCATTTGGGAACTGGAGCTGGGCCTGTGAGTGGGGGTCTTAACAGGCACAGATTTTGTAGCTTTAGCTGCTTTAGCCCTGGCAAAGGCCTTAATGGACATGGCTGCCGGAGGCCTAGCAGCTCCACGTGCAGGGGTTGAAATATCCAAGGGAATAGTGTCAGATAATTCCTGAGAAACCGCAACTGCAGGTTGGATTTCAGAAGCCGATTCCACCAGGTTAGAAGAGGCCTCGGTAGAAGGCATGTTTTCGGCTGAAGGAAGAACCGCTTGCTCGGTTTCAGCCGAAACCGAGACACTCGCGGTTGGCTTAACCGCGGTTTCGGCCAAAACCGCGGACCGCGAGTGTCGGTCCTTTTCCTTGCGTTTTTGGATATTTGTGAAGTCGGAGGATCCGACGGCATAATATAAGCAAAATCAGAGCCGAAAAACTGCTCAGCAAATTCCGACCGACGTCTAAGCGTCCGTCGGTTAAAAGAAGCACAGGCTAGACAAGCTGCTACGTCGTGGTCTGGGCCTAAACAAGATAAGCAGTATGAGTGGAAATCTTTATGAGGTATTTGTTTCCCACAAGTTAAACAGTTATTCACTTTTTCTGACATCGGCTGAGGCAAGAAAGAGTCCCCAACGGGGTACTTAGCTTTTTAGAAGTCTTCGGTAGTAGTTGAAGTATTCGGTAGTAGTAATCTCTGGATCTGACCGACCGGCACTCGCGAACAGCTTCTGCTTCGGGTGCCACGCGGCAAGAAAGACTGAGGAAAATGGCGTCGGCTGATGCCTTTATACCCGAGTAACTGCAGCTATGACGTTGGGTGAAGTGCGACACCAGCCGAAGCCAGACCCAGACTTTGGAATCCGGCTGACCGAAGGGCTGCCTGACGACAGGACAACCCATTTGTAAGGACTGCAGATGCATCCTTGAAGGACATCTAAAGGCATATGCGGTGAAACCGAGCAGACTCTGAACAGGTACTTCAGCAAATGACAGAAAGCAAAACTAAAGGCACATGTGGTTAAACTGAGCAGACTCTGAACAAGTACTTCAGCAAATGACAAAAAGCAAAACTAAAGGCACATGGGGTGAAACTGAGTACAAACAAGACAGTGTTCATGGCAGCAAATGGATGAAACTATAAAAAGTGAAAATTGAGAGAGAGGGGAAAATAATGGAATAGGTTAATTGCTTCATGTATTTGGGAGTGAAGGTTGAGGAGAGGAAGTCTGAATGGGGAGGTCAAAGTTAGAATTAGATGTCCTGTGCAAACTGGCAAACAGTGTCATGATACTGTGAGACAGAAAAATACCAAAAAAGCTGAAAAGTAAGGTGCAGAAAATAGTGGTGCAACCAGTACTTCTGTATGGTACAAAACCCTGTCAGTGCAGGGAGAGCAGTTGAACAAGCTGGAGGTGGGATGAAGTGTCTGAGATGGGTGGTATGATGCACACTGTAGGACAGATGAAGAGATTATGACATCAGAGCAGAAGCCAAAGGAGCTGCGATTGCAGAGAAGGTTAAAAAAAAAATGACTGGTTTTGTCACATCCATAAGTCTAACTCCTCACGCATTACCCACTCGAAAGGCCTGAATCTAATACGCGACATGAAAAAAACCTGAAGAGAAAGGTTTGTCTCCCAGAGGCTGCCCCATCTCTGGAATAGACTTCCCATACACATCGAACAAAGCACCTTGCTGACCCTCTTCAAGAGGGACCTTGAAGAGTGGATGAGAAACCACAATTTTGTCCCAGGGGTTCCACCTGTGTCCCTCATTGACAGGGGTGACAGCTACTGACCGAGGTTTCTTTTTGGGGATAAATTCTTGGCTAGGCTTGTAAGGGTCCCAGGGCCATTAGCCTAGCAACCTCCTAAGACTCTAGTGCAGGAAAGCAGATGATTTGGTGAAGATTTCGGACAGACAGGAAGATCGCAAGAAGAAACAAGGATACCCAGCAAAGAAATGTATGGATTGCATGATAGAAAACCTGTAACAGTCTGGCCCCATACCTCTCAGACATTCCGAATTCCTCAGTATTTACCGATCTTGAGGGCAAAATAATGGGGTACCACGAATTCCCGAGTGGCCCCTTCAATTCTTTTTTTTTTTTCTTTCAAATTTTTGTTTTGGTTGAAGTCGTTGCTGATGTCATCGTGTGCAGTTGGGTGCTCAATGCCATCAGCTTCATGAGGCAGACTGCCAGCCTGTCAGAATTCGGCTCGGACTGCGTGCCTGTGTTTGTGTTACTTTTTTACGTTCACACGTTGAACATTCACGACAAGTTATGGATTTAAGATTGAACAGCACAGACAGGCTGGGAACACAGCAGCACTGCAGCAGCCAGGACAGGTCATACGTAGCAGAAGGATCAGCCAGGAGGACAGGATGAGAAAATGTATCTCCTCAGGTGGCTGGACTTCCTCTGGCTCCAGTAACAGAATAAAAACACAAACAAGAGAACTTCACAGACAAGACTAATTTAATCCAAAATGGTAAGCACTTTCACCGGCTAAAATACGCCAGCTTCCTCAGACCAACGTTTAAAATTGAAACACAGTTTAAATATTCAACCAGTCCTTTTAAATACATTTAAAACAACTTAATTAATATGTTAATTGCTTAAATGCTTGTGACCATGTGATCAACTTATAATTACATAAACAAACTGCTGAACCAAGAGTTTGCGTTCAACTATTTAAAGTGCAAACTTACAAAACCATATATTACCAAAAAATAAAAATAAAAGGAAATATTTAAAAAAATATAAAAAAGGGGTAAAAAGATATATAAAAAAATCCTAAACCTAAGCTGAATTGAATCTATACATTTACATCAATCAAAGTAGGCTTAACAAAGGTAAAAAGGGTAACAAAGTGGACTCCATCCAAAATGCTACACCATTGTACCTGATATGTCTTCCAAGAAGACAAAATAAAACCATTATGTATTGAAAGCTCTAAATATTATTAACAACCCCAAACCAAAACCTACTCAATTCAGCTAAAGGCTCTTATACCCTTTATTTGTTGGGTGTTAGTGTTAATCCCTTCATATTGTTCATCTATTCAGGGCTTTCTTTTTAAGAAGACATTTTATAGAAATTTGTTCATTAAGCCCAGGGCACAAATATGCTGTAGTACGAATCGGCCACTCCAATTCCGCCTCCTCAAGCCTAAGTGGCCATGGCCCTCCCCTAATACTAGGTTCTATCATTTGCAAGACAATGAACCTAAAGCTATGCTCTGGAAATGTCATGACATGTCTTGCAAGGGCATTAGTGCTTGTTGACCTATCAATACTATATTGGTGCTCATAGACCCCTTTGTTTAAGTTTACGCTCGGGTGCTCAATGCCATCAGCTTCATGAGGCAGACTGGCAGCCTGTCAGAATTCGGCTCGGACTGCATGCCTGTGTTTGTTTACTTTTTTACGTTCATACGTTGAACATTCACGACAAGTTATGGATTTAAGATTGAACAGCACAGACAGGCTGGGAACACAGCAGCACTGCAGCAGCCAGGACAGGTCATACGTAGCAGAAGGATCAGCCAGGAGGACAGGATGAGAAAATGTATCTCCTCAGGTGGTTGAACTTCCTCTGGCTCCAGTAACAGAATAAAACAAACCCGTACTTTTATTCTAGAATTAGATTTAGCTGCCATTCAGATCATGTCAATGCAGTCACAGGGCCGGTGAGACTTTAATATCTCCGTGACTGAAAGTTTAAAATAGATCAAGTTAGCATTAGCTCAGCTGTACAGTCCAGAGTGTGTACGGTACCTATAATTTACCAAATTATGTCTATTACATGCACAGTCTCTCTCTCTCTCTCAGCTGCCAGTCAGATCACGTCAGTGAAGCTTTAACATCTCCGTGACTGAAAATTTTAGAAAGATCAAGTTAGAATTAGCTGTACAGCATTTTTTCTACTGAAATGATCAGTCACTGATGTCAGACATAGAAATTTTAGACTTCTAAGTCTTCAGAAAGTGGTCATTGAAACAATAGGGTTATAGGATTAACACCCATCCCAGAGTAAATTAAGAGTAATATTTTTAAAAACATCCCTGACTGTGGGTATTTGTTCATTATTTTGGCCTTGGCCGGGACTCTTGAACAAAGGACTTGAGAGCTATAATACAAGGTTATCTCATAGCACTGTGCATAACTGTTAAATGCAATCTAACTAATAATTACATAATTTTCTGGTAAATGATGTAACAGAAACATCTGCACTTCTGTAGTCTCTCTCATCCAACTGGCAATTATTACAAACACTGGGCCAAAAGTCTGCTACAAGACAAACCACAGTACTTCAACGACCACAGTCTTTCATGGAAGCAGAGTGATTGCACAAATATTTAATTATACATTTACACCAATAGCCTTGTCTATTTGGCTAGTTTACTACCATACAAAATTATGCAGCAAATTCAATTCTGTACTTAAACTCTGATAATCTACAATATAATGCCAGTGAAGGCATCTGTCTTTATTAACTCTGCTACACAGCTGTCTTACCTTACAGCTGTCATGTTGTTCTTAAAGACAGCGGTAACTCCCTCTTTTTGAGGAAAATGTGTTAAAGATGGGAGCTCTAGCCCCCTTCAGTCTTCCTCACCAACAGTATTTCAGAAAGAATGGAGCATTCCTTTTTGCTTCACTTCATTCCAGAAAAGACAACCTAACCCCCACCCCAAAAGACATTTCTGAAGATGTCTGTATATGGTTAAGACATTGGTAACCTCCAAACTCTTGATCCCACCCAGTTCAGGTTTGTGAAAGGCAGATCATGCCTCCTGAACCTGATCGACTTCTTTGAGGCAGTCATCAAAGCCGTGGATGAGGCTAAGGTGATTCACACAGCCTATCTTGACCTCGCCAAGCCTTTCGACACCATCCCCCATTCTGGAATTATAGTTAAACTCACTAAACTAGGTATAAATCCCTACGTCACAAGATGGGTTGCCAACTGGCTCACTGACAGAACCCACACTGTAAAAGTTGCAGACTCCAAATCTGACCTCAAGGCAGTGACAAGTGGAGTGCCACAGGGTTCCGTCCTGGGACCTCTCCTGTTTGGTATCTACTTCTCTGCAGTACAGGCTAACACAGAAGGCCTCTGGCTGACGAAGATCGCAGATGACTGCAAACTAGGAGCCATAGTCAAGTCCCCAAATGATGTGGACATCCTACAGAAGGGCCTCACTGAGACAGATGCCTGGTGTCAGAGCCATGGCCTCAAGCTCATTGCCAAAAAGTGCACTGTTATCCCCTTTGGTAAAAACTCTGTACCCATGAACTACCACATAGGCAGCAATCTACTTAACACCGAATGCGTACTAAGAGACCCTGGGACCCAGGTGGATAGTAGTCTCTCCTTTGATAGTCACATCACCACAGTAGTCAGGAAGTCCTTCTACATGGCACACCTCATCATAAAAGGGTTCTCATCCGGGAAAAAAGAGGTCATTGTTCCCCTCTACTCATCACTCATTAGACCCATTATAGAGTACAACGCCCCTTTTGGAATGTACCAATACATCTGCAGCAGCTGGAAAGGCCACAGAAGTACCTCACAAAGAGGATTACTGGCCTCAAACAAATGCCCTACACTGACCGCCTCAAAAAACTCCAGCTTTACTCCGTAGCATATCGCCTACTCTGCCTAACATATAAAGCTATGTCAAATCCAGAGCTGTTGGACATGCTACACCTAATGAAATCCCAATCCCTCCAAGCTACACGCTCTTGGGACCTAAACCTTGTCACCACAATAAACAGAACACACTGGAGGGATAGATTCCTGTCCCAGAGACTTCCTATACTCTGGAACAAGCAAAGTTCTTCATTAGCATTCTTCAAGAAAAATCTTGATGAGTGGATAGGAACCCGGAGATCACTTCTGTCTCTCTGCTGGACAGTGGCACAGGAAAATAACTTTCTTGGGTGGCGTAAGCTATGGTACCTTGCTGGCTAGGCTTACGTAGGCCCTTGGGCCGATAGCTTAGTACCTACCTATAAACCTATAAGTGCATATATATCAAGCTACACCAACTCCTCCATCAGTTTCTAGTAGTACTTTAATTTATTTTCTACAAAGGTCGATTTAAAATCCAGTACCTCCCTAGGTTCTTATTTCTTCTAAACAACTGCTACATATCGTAGGTTCATAGGTAGTTACAGTAGAGGGTTAAGTCTGTAAGCTGTAATTCTTGTAGTACAGGGGTTGGCTCCCCCTCTTGCCTATTGAGTGACCCACCAGACAAGCTCTTTGGGGCAAGGGGGGATTTGGGCTAGCCTTCTCTATGGTCTGGACTGCAGGCCAAATAATTATCTATGAATATGAATATTATTAGTTGAGGAATGCATGTGACAAATAACGAAAACCACTGAGGAAGAAGTAAAATAAGTAATAACGTTATTGTACTCCCTGCTGCAGCTAAGTAAAGCTTAATTTGTAATTTACCAATGAAATGAAAGATAAAAGGTTGTTATGGAGGGGTGCAGTTGAGTTTTTTTTTTCAATATAGTATGTTTTTATAAAAATGAATTTGGGACAACCAACAATTTGTTTCTTGGAAAAGTTAAAAAGAACTCTCTGAAACATTTACTGCATCATTTCAAGTGTGGTTATTACAAGAATAGCAAGTCAGATGTTTTAAATTTAGTGTATACCATACAAAACTGTGGAACAGGAGGCATACAAATGAGAACAGTGTGTACATGCTAATAGTGTGGTAGGTCAGAAAGTAAAATGTAAAGTGTTTTATATGCCTATTGCCTACTACTTCCCTTGAGATTTTTTGTTAATGCTGTAAAGGGACTTTAACTGGTATTTCTGTGTGAATGTATATTTTCAGAGTTAATGTTAAATTGGGAAACATTTTCACAATTATTTGAATGTTGGTATCCCACAGTGCCATTGGAGTAGGTGGGGTTATATTACATATGCAAATTGTATGTTGATTAGCTTCCATTTTTTTGGCCATTTGTACCTACATTTCATGGGCCTCTGTCCAGATTTTATGTTTCCAGGTTGACAGGTATGTCTGGACTACATTCCAAGTGATCACAGTAGGCATGACACCCAGAAACCATGTAGAAAAAGGGGAACTGATTAGGATGACTACTGCCTGTAGTGGTTTTTTTTTCATAGGTGTGTACTAGGCTAATGGCCCTGGAGCCTTTACAAACCTAGTCTATAGGATTACCCACCCGACCTTAGTTTCCAGTGTCTCTGTCGAGTAGAGCCACTGGAGTGATCCCGGTATGAATTTTCTATTTCCCATCCACTCATCAAGATTTATCTTGAAGAGGGCTAGTGAAGTGCTCTGTTTGACATGCAAGGGAAGTCTATTCCATAGCATGGGCAGTCTCTGGGTTATAGGTTCATAGGTAAACAGCCCTTGCAGGTCTTGAACCCAGGACCCTACACACCATAGTCAAAGCAATTTGCCAGTACGCCATCTCAGATAAATAAACAGCCTTTGCAGGTCTTGAACCCAGGACCCTGCACACCATAGCCAGAGCAATTTGCCAGTAAGCCACCACAGATGTACTACTGTTTCCTCCTGTCCTTCATTTTACTACACTGGCACCTGTCTACACTGACTCTATAAGCTGACTTCCTTGCCTCTCTCCTAGACTTATCTGGTATGCTGAGGATGGTTGTGGTACAAGGACAACAGGGGCTCGGAATGTTTGAGCTTCAGTTGGGGGGAGGCGCCTTTTACTTGTTACCTACCTGTTTAACCCCCATGTGACTTTAATGGCAGGCATGCAATGGAGATGAGCAGCGTTGTATCACCCCACCTCTGCAGCACAGCCATGTCTCTACCCTAGTCCCATCTTTTAAGCATGCTTACCCTGTCGTGTTCCCAGCCTATAGCAGGAACAGTCACCATAGATGCCCATAGGACCCCCAACTCATGCCAGGATAGCTACACCCATCCCTTCCTGCTGCTGCATCAGTTGATGAGATGCTAACTGAACCTGTGTCACCTGGGATGCAATGATGTGACAGGTCTTTATCCCACTATGCTACCACAGTGGTGCTGCCTGTCACAGTCTTAATAAAAAGTACAACTACCTCAAAAAGGAAGAAGAAATGGTACTTGTAACACTACATAATAGAAACAATAACTAATTTGTTTTAATTTTTAAGAATCATAAATACAGCAGCATAGTATCGCTAAAGTACAAATCCTGTGATGATCAAACCTTCCACTTGTTTTGAATGTCCCTGTGCCGCACAAGGATAAAGCACTTACTGTGACCCATATGATCAGTGTTCAACTAACAGCATGGGTGCTGGAGGGGCTGCACAGGAGGAGAGGGTGGGAGAGACTAGCCTATGTCTGCCTGTCCATCCTGTAGGGATGGAGGCAGCCAGGCACAGTACAATGCAGCAAATCTACTAGCCGGGGGGGGGGGGGGGGGTTCTGTGCTGAGAAGTAGGTGTACCACTTGGTCATATGTTCAGCATAAGAGGAAGCATCCATGTACCTACTACTGCAATGTTTAGGTGGTGCTTACAGGGTTGCAAAGATGTGGAAGGGATTAGCAGGATTAATACACACTCTGGTGGCAATATAATAACTGTACCAGTGTCCTTAATCTCCTCGCTAGCCTCAGATGTAGGTTAGAATAAGCCTGGAGGGGAGGCTATGGCTGGTCTTTTAGACAAGGAAAGGGGCTGGTGGCCAGCTGCGTGGGGGGGGGGGGTCAACTTATTGAAATACTCACTTCCAAGATTCTTGGACTCTTCAATGTGTGTGTGTGTGTGTGTGTGTGTGTGTGTGTGTGTGTGTGTGTGTGTGTGTGTGTGTGTGTGTGTGCAGTCCTTTAGTATGTTTTTCTCTTTCTCACATAACTAATGTTTCTGTGGAAAGTGAGGGGATTAATGGGGAAATTGAAGACTAGTTTACAAAGATTATCTTAGAATAAACCTTCCCTAATCAAAAGTGCTTCTGTGTTCCATATTTTCTTCTTGCTGTGTGTGTTTAACAAGTTGCAGCAAAAGATGGCCTTCCTGTTGCTTCTGAAACAAAAACCACGGAGATGCAAGGAAATTGCCATCCCTATCATAAAAGTAGAGGAATGACTTCACTTCCTTGTTCTTTGTGAAAAATGAAAAAGAAAAACACATAAAAGTCATATTAAGCAACAGTAATAACCTGTACAAAACTTCATAAGTTAATTCCTCTTCTATGAAGGTACTGAAGACACAAACTCAAACAGGTTTACTCACCAGAATAACTCAGCCAATCTGCAAACCAGATACTCGACAGTGATTGATATTCTCAGTCCAACAGTCTAATCAATAAAAAAAAAAAAAAAAAAAAAAGTCTCGTTCCATAGATATGAACGTTCCTACTGTCTCCGTTACCAGCTTGGTGGATATGGGCATCCTCAGGAAACGCAGAAACTGCTTCATGTTTACTGACAGCCAGTTAATTCTCAAACAAACTGATACAGTATGTGAGAGTTGTACTTCCACAACATCATTGGAGGCAAAGTTCTCACATAAAATTACTCCTAATGTCTATGAGGTTGTCAGTAGTACACATGCTGTACCCATCACGCACAATTCAAAGCAGACATATAGACCCACAAACTGAGGCACTTACATGCAACCTTCCTAAACCACAAAGACCTCCTATAAAAAGCACACATAAGAAATACCTTCAGCAGCCCCAAACACACACTTTCAAAACAACACCCACATCAACACATAAGGCTACATTTCATGGAGCCTCTACCTCTAAGCCCATAAGGAAAGTCACCAAACAATCCAACATTTTAGTCATTAGAGACTCCATTGTGAGACACAGATGTCCTTCTCACCAGGCTGAGTAAGGAGAAAGTTACTGTCAGTTGCTTATCAGGGCTAGGATCCACCACATTACATATGCACTCCGGTTATTGGATCACAATTACCAATATGACTCAGCCTTAGTACATGCGGGAATAAATGACCTGAGACATACCTCCCTAGACTATATGAAGAGAGACATTATAAAACTCTCAGAATATGTGTCTCAGGGTGGGATGAGCCTAGCACCAAGAAGCATTTTACCTTCTCCAAGGATGATGCCACAATACGAACAAAAGACGATTGATTTTAATAATTGGCTTAGTTTCTGATGTCATTCTAAGGGGGTGCAATATTTGTCAGCATGGAAGAAGATGGTCAACAGACCACGCTGCTTTGCCAGGGATCATCTGCACCTCTCCCCTCTAGGCATTTGAATATTAGCTAAAACATTGCCTCCCCCCCATAGTGCTTTTTTTAGGCAATACTAAAATGAAAGTACTTCCGACATAGCAAATCAAAACCAAGAAAATCTATAGGTATTACTGCTTAATGCTAGGAGCCTAAACAAAAAAAATCCAGTCTCTGGAAGCTCTCTTTACCCTAGAGAATGCTGATGTCTGTGTGGTCTCTGAGACAGCACACCAGCACTGCAGAGCTATAATGCCTTTCACACATTTAGACCAGCTACTTCACAGGCAGGGACTAAAGGTGGAGGTGTCTCTATTTACATCAAAAATAAATATACTTCAAGGCTGGTCAAACAGGACAATGTACTTGAGCTGCTCCATGTTCAAATCATTATAGGTAAAATCCAATACCACTTCCTTGCAAGCTACAGGTCCCCCTCTATGACCCAGGAAACTCATACCATGTATTTAAACTTACTAGAAAGACTAAAAGAAACCTAACACAGGCAAACAAACTGAATAAATGAAAAGTGCTGGCAGGCAGAGTGTCACAGGCATAAATCACTCTGGCGATGATGAAACCACAAATATTTTAATGGTAAAATCCACAAAAGAACAAGTATAAAAGTGAGTGCTTTCGTTAAACAAGTGTTAACTTCATCAGGCACCATTAAAATGCAAGACAACCATTATATACAGGTAAAAACACTGGGTAAAAAAGGGAGGGGAGCTAGCTGAGCAACACTGAGAAAGAACATTAACATCTTAGTGACTGAATCACAGTTAAAACTTAAATACAACTAAAACTGTGATTAAAAGTTACTAGTCACATATTTATATCCTAAGAAGTTATAAATAGACATAGAAAAAAGGAAGAAAACAGTTAAAACCAAGTCATTTTAAATTCACATATTAAATTTTAAATTAAAAGCCCTAGAAAGGAATAAATTATCCTAAAACAATTTTTTTTTAAGTACAAGCACTTTTGTATGAATTAAGCTTTCGGAAATGTTTTTATATCATGTGAATATTTAATATGTGAATTTAAAATGACTTGGTTTTAACTGTGTTCTTCCTTTTTTCTTCCTTTTTTCTATTTATGTCCATTTATAACTTCTTATGATATAAGTATGTGACTAGTAACTTTTAATCACAAAGTCTTAGTTGTATTTAAGTTGTATTAGTTTTAACTGTGATTATGTTCTTTCTCAGTGTTGCTCAGCTAGCTCCTCTCCCTTTTTTTTACCCAATTAAGAGTGTTTTTTATATGTATATAATGGTTGTCTTGTATTTTAATGGTGTCTGATGAAGTTAACACTTGTTTAATGAAAGCGTTCACGTTTATACTTGTTCCTTTGTGGATTTCACCATTAAAATATTTGTAGTTTCATCATCACCGGAGTGATTTGTGCCTGTGATACTCTGCCTGCCAGTACTTTTCATTTATTATAAAGACTAACCATCCAACCCAATACCATATTCATGGGTGACTTTAATTACTCCACTATTAACTGGAAATCCTGTAAGGCATCAAACATACATGCACAGAGATTCACAAACTCCCTAGACCAGATCGTCAATACACCAACCCCAGGGGTGCAACCATACTGGATCTGGTCTTCACTAATATGGGAGAGTGCTGCACACCCCCTACTGTAATGCCTTCCCTGGTAAGGTCAGACCATAAAATAGTCTCCTTTGAAGTAAAAAAAAAAAAAAAAAAAAAAAAAAAAACCTGGAGCCCCAGCTAAACTGGGAATATTCAGGAACTAATCTAAGGCTAATCTCCTGCTATTAAGTGAGAACCTGGCAAAATTTCAAGCCCCTATAAACCCTGAGAACACGTCTGCCTATGCAGAACTCTTCACAGAAACCCTGTACAAGCACGGTAATAGCTGCATAGAAGCAGTTGTACCAACCAAGAAGTACAGAACTAACTAAAAAAACAAGCCACCCTGGTGGAACCACAAAATCAATCGGATGTATAACAGGAGGAAGAAAATGACGGCAAAAATTAGGAGGTAGCTCCCAGCAGGATAAAGCACTCTCATTAAACTAAACAAACTCCTCAGAGGACAAATAAAGTCCACCAAAGCCAAAGTTGAGGTAAGTTTGGCCTCCTAGGCTAAGGACAACCACAAAGCATTCTTTAGCTATGTCCGCAACCTCAAAAGCAATACACAATAAAATCCACCAAAGCCAAATTCGAGGCAAGTTTGGCCTCCCAGGCCAAGGACAACCACAAAGCATTCTTTAGCTATGTCCGCAACCTCATAGGCAATACACAATTGTGTGCAGAGCTCATTGTAAATGGAGCCATCTATACTGAGCCAGAAAATGCAGCAAACCTCCTGGCTGATAAATTCAGCTCCAACTTTACTCCTCTCTCCCTCTCAACCTTCCCTCAGGAAATATCATCAAATATAACTCCTCCTACTATTACTAGGGAACAGGTCCTTAATGCTCTAACACCAAGAACACTGCATGCATGGGCCTAGACAATATCCCAGGATGCCTTCTAAATAGCATGAAACATGACCCATCAGGGCCTCTGGAATTACTATTTAACTGTAGCCGCCAAACAGGCTTCATGCCTCATGAATGGAGGAAGGCAACAGTCATCCCTCTACACAAAGGTGGGCCATCTACAAACCCTGGAAACTACAGGCCCACTTGTATGTAAAACCATGGAAAGAATTATCATGGAGATGATCAACAGCGATATAGTAAATCTCCAGACACTGGACCCAACCCAGTCTGGTTTTGTCAAGGGCAGATCATGCCTACTCAACCTGGTGGACTTCTTTGAGAAGATCACCAAAGCAATGGATGAGGGCAAAATCACACTGCCTACCGTGACCTGGCCATGGCATTTGACACAATACCCCACTTGGATTTTGGATGGAGATCCTTAAGGAGAATAACAATAACCATACAGGATATTGTATTCATAAAGTAGTAGAAAGTATTTTAAGAATTAAACCAACACAAGAAAGGAGATTCTGCCAACAAGGGATGACTTCAATTAGGGGAAGAGGGGGCTGGAATTTACTGGAGAAAACTGGCAAAGTGACCAAGGTATCATTAGCAAATAATTAGGGAAAGATAAAACAATGGGAAAAGGCCAATAATTCATTTGGAATGCAGGCTAGAGACAGTCTTCCCTATCGAGGATTGACATCAGAATATAGACAAAGAGAAAGAAATAGGAGAATCTTAAGTGAATGACCAGCACTGGTAGAGTTTTTAGTAGAATCTAGAGCAGAAGCTGCTGTTAAAAAGGAATTAGTAGGGAATATTGCACGATAACTTTATGAATCAATCAGAAGAGGTCTGAAAAAGATTGGGAAAAGAGATTAGATATACAACTCACAAAGAAACAGTGAAAGGACATATGCATGGCTGCCAAAAATACAACAAAGTCCAGAAGACTTAGGATTTTTGCCTAGAAGTATTTGCATAGATACATTTACACCCCAAGCAAACTCCAAAAAAGTTTCCTCCAATACATGGCAAATGTTGGAGGTGTGATGGGGAAAAAACAGGTAATTGGAACACATGTTTTTGGGAGTGTAATGAGTTGCCAGATTTTAAAAATTCCCTACAGAGTACTCTGTTTGGAATACAGGGTGAGCAAAGTGAGCATTCCGCGGTGGTGCAGCGGTAGCGTTGTTGCCTCACAGCAAGAGGTTCTCCTGTTCGATTTTCAGCTGGAGCGCATTCTGTGTGGAGTCTGCATGTCCTCCCCGCGGTCGAGTGGCGTTCGAAAGACATGCGTGAATGGGCGTGCCTTCATTGAAGGTTGGGCATCTGGCTGGCACCTCGGCACTGTAAAAATCTACTGCCAATCATTAGTGGACCGGAGTTCTGCTGTGGCGACCCTTAACTGGGTAAAGCCGAAAGAAGAGCAACATTCTGTAAGGAAAACAATGTAGTCAGCGTTCTGAGATAAGGTAGTTATTGCTACAAACTAGTAAATCTTTACCCTGCTAGACAGGGGTCCAGGGAAGTAAATAGTGTGGGAAGAAATAGCCAGGGAATTGTTATGGCTAGGCTTGTATAGGCCCTAGGGCCGATAGGTTCATAGGTTTGCACTCTGCTATGTAGCTACAGAGATTTTTTTTTTTTTTTTGAGCTGGGATACAGGATCTGAATTGCTTGGACAGAAGTAAGGCCTTATTAAGTTTAATTCTGGAGACTGCCAAAAAAAGCAAGTACTAGAAAATGGAAATCAAAACCTAAACTAACTATACTTGAAATACTGAATGTTGCAACACAGACAGAAGAACAAAGGATGGGATCTTTAGAAAAGGGTAGGAGTAAATTACATAAAAAAATGGAAATTATGTGAACAATACATGCAGAAAAATGATGTTTAAGAGAAGGCAGAAATTGAATAGTTTATGTAATGTTGCCTGGATTATAGGAAACACATTAATATATGTGATGTATCAAGTTTGTAAATGTGAATTTCTTAACATGGTTTGATTACTTTTATACAAACGTAATTGTGTCTATGTCACAAGTGAGGATATATTTTTAAACACCTTTACTGAATTATCTCCATGGCCAATTTATGCATTAAGAAGAGGTTAGTACTCGTGGATCGTCCATCTTCATGCAAAATGACTTGTGTATGGGTTGCCACAAGATCAAAAATCCTTCTAGCTTAAGTGATGGCTCAAGGAGGGAAGTACAAAGGAGGAAAGGAGGTGTACGCTTTTCAAAGGAAAGGATAGACTGAAGTAAGAACTGCAGACTTGTCCAAGGTTTGTGGAAGGAAAGTGCTACTCAGAAAAATTTTACAAACTTTGAGAGAAGCTAAAGAAACATGAGTGGGAACATTAGTGGAAATTAGAAACTGCTGCCAGATGGACTTTAATGGAAGAAAAATGTAACTGGAATAAAATATTTCTTAACTACGGTATTACACTGATCCATATGGACCCTTTTCAGACTCTGTACAGGAATACTGTCTGATTACATGACTTGATCAGACAGTCACACAGTTAGACAAATGAAAACTGTTGGAATCCAACACTAAACCATATGTAGGACCTCAGAAATAGCTTGCATAGTTACAGTTGTGTACACGTACCACAAATGTAGATGTTGGAGTGTATTCACTGTTGCAGTCATCATAGCAGGGTTATCTGCCTTCAGGTAGCCCTCAATCGGCCCGCATACCAGAGTCTTGGGATTTCTGCATCAGATGCGGTCACCTCTTCCATGATGTCAGGTCGTCAGGGGTATAAAACATGCAGCCGATGCCATTACATCAGTTTTTCTTGCACCAAATATCAGGAGCCCCCAAAATAGGAAGCTATTATATGGTATGGAACACCACCAGTAAAAAGTAAATACCACTGCCATTGAAAATGGCCACAAAGAGGATAGGTAGAAAGGAGAGAGAAACCAGGGGGCTGGAGGGAGGGAAACCATGACTGCAACAGTGAATACACTTGAACATCTACATGTACACAACTGTACTATGCTCTTCGTGTATCACTGTTGCAGTCATCACACTTGGGTTGATTCCCAAAGCTGGGAAAGAGAGGAGGCAGTCAAGAAGAGTTAGGGCTGGCTAGCAGGCCTGGTAAGACTGCTGTAGCAAATCCAGCTCTGGACTTAATAAAAATAGGTAAGTCGTAATGCTTGGTGAAGGTGTGTACAGAACTCCACGTTGCAGCTTCTAGAATGTCCTTGTTAGGGACTCCCTTGAGAAATGCTGTAGAGGTGGAAGTAGCCCTAGTGGAATGTGTTCTGATCACCTGTGGGGTAGGTTTTCCATGGTGCTTGTAGCAGAAATGGATGCAGTGTGCTATCCATTTGGAAATGGTTTGGTTTGAAATGGCCTTGCCCTCTGCCCCTGAAGCAAAGCTGACCAGCAGCTGGTCAGATTTTCTGAAAGGTTTAGTCCTGTCAAGGTAGAACCTGAGCTGTCTGTGCACGTCCAAGGAGTGCAGGATCTTTTCCCCTTTATTCTGACGATTAGGGAAGAAGGTTGGCAAATGGATGGATTGGTTTAGAGTCACACTGGACACCACCATAGGCATAAAGGATGGGCTAGTCCTGAGGGAAACCCTGTCAGCATGGAAAATAATGAAGGGTTCCACAGCCATTTGTGCCTGTAACTCGGACACTCTTCTTGCTGAAGTTATGGCTAGAAGCAAGGCTGTTTTCCAAGAGAGGAATTTTAACTGCTAAAGCAGCAGGTTCAAAAAGGGGACGCGTGAGCTTTTCCAGTACTAAGTTAAGGTCCCAGGCAGGGATGGGAGTTCTTCTAGGGGGCATTAAATTATTAGCCCCTCTCAGGAACTGTTTGATGAGACGGTGAGAAAAGGGAGGTGGCTCAGCATTATAATGAGCTGAGATGGCAGAGGCATGAATCTTAATGGAGAAGGACAGGACTCTGTGGAGCAGCTCAGCTAGGTAATCCAGGATTTGAGGTAAGGAGGGCACTGCTGTGTCCTTTCCTTGAGACTGATTCCAAGAACAATATCTTTTCCACTTTTCAGCAAAGGATTTCCTTGTACTAGGCCTTCTGGCCTCAAGAATGACGTCCAGCACCTGTTTGCTGAGGGTTGCTGGTGGTGTATTCAAGGTATAAGCCCATGCTGCAAGGTTTAGGGTTTGCAACTGTGGATACAAAATCTGTCTCTCCTGCTGAGACAGCAGGGAAGCTGTCTGATGTAGGTAGCACTGTTGTCAGACTGCGTAAGAGTGGGTACCAGTGCTAGCGTGGCCAGTCTGGGGCAATAAGAATTGCCCTTGGCCTGTCCTGTTTGATCTTGAGTAGTACTTTTGAGAGGAGGGGCAGAGGGGGAAAGGTATAAATTGAAAGGTTTTCCCATGTGAAGGATAGGGCATCCACCTTCCAGGCCCTACTGTGAGGGTTCCTGGTGCAGAAGTTGCTCAACTGGTGGTTCTCAGGGGAGGCAAAGAGGTGTACCTCCGGTGTCCCTTACCTCTGGATTAGAAGTTTGAAGGAGTTGGGCTTCAATTTCCACTCGTATGGGTCCGGTAGGGGTCTGCTTAAGTTGTCTGCCAGTGAATTTTGTTTGCCTGGCAGGAACTGAGCTTGTAGGTGCACTTGGTTGCTCAAGGCTGTGTTCCACAGGGCCATGGCTAACCTGCAGAGTGGATAGGAATGGGTTCCCCCCTGTTTTTTTATGTACCACATAACTGTGGTGTTGTCTGTCTTTATCAGCAGCTGTCCTGGAAGGATTAGGTATTTGAAGGCTGTCAGAGCATGCTGTATGCCTGCCATGTGAGTCCCCCATGCATAGCCTAATGCATCTGTTGTCAGGGTTTGGGCGGCGAGGGGTTGAGTGAAGGGCAGTCCCTTGTTGTGGTTGCATGCTTCTGCCCACCAAAGGCACTCGCCCTTAGACGAGGTATGATAGGAATCACTGTTTCCAGGTCCTGAGAATGTTGACACCAAAGACTTTTTAAGTACCATTGAAGTTTCCTCATATGCAGTCTTGCATATGGAATTAGCAGAATGCATGAGGCCATGAACCCTAGGGCTTGCAGTATTTTCCTTGCAGATAGCTGGGTTTTGGTGGCCATTTGTTCGAAGTAGTTGGTCAAACAGACCTGCTTTTCTGGAGTGAGGAATGCCATCTGGGAAGTTGTGTCCAAGCTTGCTCCCAGGAATACAATTTTTTGATTGGGCACCAGTTGTGATTTCTTTTCGTTGATGGCGTACCCCAAAGAAGTTAGAAGTCTTTTTACAAAGTCAGGTGCTGAAGTAGTAATTACGGTCAGCCTGAATCAGGCAATTGCCCAGGTATGGGAAAATTTGAATATTTCTCTGCTTGCAGTATGAAATAGCTGGAGCCAGGCACTTTGTGAATAGTGTGGGTGTAGTAGATAAGCCAAAGGGAAGTGCAGAGAACTGATAGTGCACAGAGCCTGCCCTGGAACGTAGATATTTCCTGCAAGACTCCCTTATGGGGATGTGCAGATAAGCTTATTTTGGCTAGCATAGGGAGAAGCTGTTGCAGGGTAAGCATTTTGAATTTTGAGACCACCAGAAAGGCGTAGAGAATTGATAGATCCAGGATAGGGCACCAAGAGCCCTCTTTTCTGGGCACCAGGTACAGTCTGGAGTAGAAACCCTGTCCCCTTTGTTCTACTGGAACAGGTTGACTAGCCCTGATATTGAGAAGGGAAAGTACTTGCTTTTGAGCCTCTGCCCACTGGTTTGGAGGACGGTCTGGAAACCCGCTTAGGGTTGGCAGTGAATGGAAGTAAAATCTGTATCCCTGGGATACAATGTTTAGAACCCATCGGTCCTGAGTAATGGACATCCAGTTTTTTGTATGAAGGGCAAGTTTTCCTCCTAGGGGTGCTGGAAAGGATCATTGAAAAGTCATTGTGAAATTTTTCCATAAGGGGGTAGCTTACCACTCCCTGTTTTTGAGGTGGGAGCACTCCATTGTTTAGATCTCTGCATACCCTGAGACTGTAGTCTAGGTGGTCTGTTTCCTCTGGGTTTGGACTGAGAAAGCCTGGAAGGGGCTGGAAAGGACCAGTTTTTAGAAGGCCAATGCCTACTGAATCTAGGTAGCTGCACCTGTACGAATTCTTTGACAGTTTGCATAGATTTAGCTTTTTCCTCCATCTTTTTAAGAACTACTTCTGCTTTGGTACCAAACAGACGGTCCTGATTTAAAGGAGCATCTAGTAATTTTGTTTTGACATGAACTGGCAAGATTTGTTCCTTCAGCCAAGCATGCCTTCTCAGTACAGACCCAGTGACTGCAGCCCTGCAAGATTGCTTCTAAGGCATCAAAACCACACTGTAAAGTATGTTTACTAACTTGGTTTGCAGAATGCATTAACTCTTGTAAATCTATTTTCTGCACAACCTAGAAGTAACACCTTTTTTTGTTTAATTAGTTACATAATATGCTGCTGGTATTTCAACATGTGAAACTGGCAATTCAATGCTCTGATGGCCAGAGTTGCAGAGGTATATACCTTCTTACCCCATCTATGTAAAGATCTGGAATCCCTGTCTGAAGGGGTAGGGTTTTGGGCTGTAGCAGCCTTAATGCCTTTAGGTCCCTGGGAAATGGTCTCTGGATCCGCAGTAGAATTCTTAGAGAGAAATTTGTGACAATCAGGTACTCTGTAGTACCGGTCAGGTTTTCTAGGGGCCGGTGGTAAAGCATCTGGAGTAAGACTGGATTCCATGAAGACATCATCTACAATATCCAGGACAGGGGGTATAGCTAGAGGCCTGTGCTGAGGCAATTCTCAGAGTCTCTTTTTGGACTGAGGATAGCCCTGGCATTCCCAGTGGAAATGCTCTCTTAAAAGTATGCAAGGTTTCACCAGAAGAAAAATCCTCTGGAGGGCAGGCAGAGAGAATTGAGTCCTCTGCAGCTGAATCCTCATAGGTTGATAAGGGAATGTTCTGGTAATCAGAAGTGTCAGAGTCATCGGACTCCTGGTCTGTAGAAACAGAAGGAAACTCAATTTGTTGTCTTTTAGCAGGGGAAGGCTGGCTTCCCCTAATTAAAGTAATAAGGTCTTCAGCCATTCTAAGCATTTGTTTTTGTGGCATGGGAGCTTGAGCATGCACTTTGGTCGTCAGTTTTCTAGGCGCAGTGCGAACTCTGGGCTGGAGAAACTCAGTACTTTTAGCTAAAAACGAAGTTGTCGGTTGAATACGAACTTCGGTAGGTCAGAATACACCCTCAGAAGCCAGTGCCTGTACAGCGGCTCCAGACCCATCCAAGGTAGAGACATCCGCAGATTCCTAAGAAGCATCTCGCGGCATACCAGACTCCGAATGGGTCTCAGTAGACGCCTGCGAATCTGTAGAAGCAGGCATCAGAGGCTGCAAAGGCACCTCACTGAGTACCAGCAGACTGGCGACTAGCTTAACAGAAGCATCATCGGGAGTTTTGGACCTATGCGGTCTGTCTCTTTCTTTATCTTTACGGTTTTTTGGAAGATCGGTAGTCAGATGGCTTATCGAAGCCATTTTGGAATACGGAGAACGAGAGCGAAAGAATTTAGCAACAAAGATAGCCCAATGACGAATAGTTCAGCCGTTAAAGAAGGCACAAAACCGACGGTGAAGGACGTCGTTGTCTGGGCCTAAACAGGTGACGCAGTAAGAATGAAAATCTCTGTGAGGTATTTGCTTTCCACGGGCAAGACAACTTAACTTTTTCTGACATCGGTTAGAGCAAGAAAAAAGGATCCCAACGGGGTACTTAGCTTTAGAAGACTTCAGGTTTGAAACTCGAAAAATGAAAATTTCGGGTAGTGACCAACCGGCACTTGTGAACTGCTTCTGCTTTGGGCTCCTTCACGGCAAGAAAGACTGATATAATGGTGTTGGCTGCATGTTTTATACCCCAAATGACCTGACATCACGGAAGAGGCGACAGCATCCGCTGCAGAAATCCCAAGACTCTTGTATTCGAGCTGACTGAGGGCTACCTGCAGGCAGATAACCCTGGTGTGATGACTGCAACAGTGAAACACGAAGTACATCCTTAAGTCTCTGTGCTAATTGCTGGAGAGTATCTGTGACAAATTCTGTAAGATGCTTGGAACAACTTTAAATTGATCCAGCCCTCTGGCAGTGTGCCATAGAGAGAAACATATGTTACAGGTCTTTCTTGTGTCAGGTCTCTGGGAAGAGATAATGGACCACCCTGTTAGTGTACTAAGGGTCCCTGCCCATCAATGGAACTGGAGAACCTAAGTAGTTAATCTGAGGGACTGAAGGTCCAGGTAAGGTTTTTGGATGTGTAAAATAACAGATTATTAGATGCGTCTCTCTACCTGAAGCTTTCCAAGAGATAAGGACAATGCAAAGGGGAATCAAACTTGTCAGGGCCAAAGGGGATTACATGGATAACTTTGGCTTTTTCTTACTTGACCTGTTTGAGGAAACATGGGAGTAATGGAAAATGGGAAAGGCATAAAGGGATAGTAAGTGCACCACTGGGACATTCGACTTAGTGTAGAATAAGGGAAAATAATTTGCTGCACTTACAGTCAATTGGGGATGCCAACAGTTTGTAGTACAACTTCCCCCAGTGAAGAAATAGAGTCATTACTACTAAATAACTTGAGAGACCACTATTGGCATCAGAAAACACAGTCTGAAAACTGTCTGCCAGGGAGTTGCTAGTACCAGGACATAAGAGAACAAAAGAAGGTGATATGAAATAAAGGACCACTCCCAAACTCTCATGGGGTTCTGAAACAGAGGATAAGAGTGAGTTCCCTTACTTGTTTATATACTAAACCGCTGTCAAATTCAATGGCAACAGCACTGGAGGAAAGAGTCCTGGAACAGCAAGGTGAGAGATGGCCTTCCATTCCAGAATGTTGATGTGCAGATGAGCTTCTTGGGTTAATCCTATGCCTTGGACAGTCTGCTCCAAATAATGCTCCCACAACCTAGATCAGAGGCATGTCACACATGCCAAGGAATGGGCGCTTAGAAGGTTCTGCCTAGAGAAAGACTGGATTCTACAGTCCAGTACTCAAGACACTCTTTGTACTTATGTATATTTTAATCTGGCAAGTCATTACTAAATGGGTAGAAACAATAAGGTACAGCACTCAAAGACAACAGTAAAGAAACCACCATAAAAAACTTCTCCAAAGCCAACTTCATGCTACTCAAGTCAGAAGTGACAAACTTCATGACACCCATGCAGACGGGAACTGAAAGTTCAACTGCTGAATCCTACACTAAGGCACTGTACGAGCACATCCACTCATGCATGAATCGTGCCATCCCAAATAGAAACAAAATGCTCTCATCCAAAAAAAGGAAGCCAATCTGGTGGTCCCCTGCCATAAACAAACTTTACAACAAAAGGAAGAAACATTTGCAGAAAAGAGGAAAATCCCAGGATGCAAAAACTCCCTTACTAGCCTCAGTAAGAAACTGAGATGCCTCATAAAATCCTCCAAAGCTAGTTACGAAAATAAAATTGCCAAAGATTCCAAAGACAACCACAAAGCATTCTATAACTATGTCAAGAATCTAAATGGCAATGCTCAGATCTGCTCTGAGCTAAAACAGAATGGCATTAAATATACTGATCCGAAGGATATTGCCAATATCCTGGCAGATCGATTCAGTGCCAACGCCACCCCTGTCACCCCTAAATGGCCCATCTCAATACCGAAGATTGCCAAATTCCAGTAATAATGGCCACACAGGTACAAAACGCACTCTCTAAAGCCAAGAATACAGCATCCATGGGACCAGATGACATCCCGGCTGTGTACTACATGAACTACAATATGAACTGGCACCTCACCTAAGTGTCATGTTTAATCATAGCCTCACCTCAGGTTTCGTGCCCACTGAGTGGCGCAGAGCTACAGTTATCCCAATCCACAAGGGGGGATCCACCTTGGATCCTGGAAACTACCGTCCCATCAGTCTGACAAGCCTTATCTGCAAGGCCATGGAGCGTATTATCATGGAACTTATAAACAAAGACATTGGCAACCTTCAAACACTGGACCCCACCCAGTTTGGGATTGTGAAGGGCCGATCTTGTCTCCTGAACCTGACTGACGACTTTGAATCGGTCTCCAGAGCCATGGACAAGGGTAAGGTGGTCCACACAGCCTATCTAGACTTTGCCAAGGCCTTTGACACCATCCCCCACTCTGGAATCATAGATAAACTTACTAAGTTGGGCATTAATCCCTATGTCACCCAATGGCTTGCTAAATGGCTTACTGATAGAACCCACACTGTAAAAGTAGCCGACTCCAAATCCAGCTACAGACAAGTGACAAGTGGAGTACCTCAGGATTCAGTCCTGGGGCCACTCTTGTTTGGCATCTACTTCTCTGAAGTACAGGTCAACACCAAGGGACTCTGGCTAACAAAGTTTGCAGATGACTGCAAACTGGGAGCCATTATTGAATCCCCAAATGATGTGGATACTCTACAAAAGGGCCTTACAGAAACAGATGCTTGGTGCCAGAGCCATGGGCTCAAGCTCAATGCCAAGAAATGTATTGTTATCCCCTTTGGGAAAAAACATGTATCCATGAATTACCATATAGGTGGCAGTACACTAAACACAGAAAGTGTGATAAGAGA
Organism: Protopterus annectens; assembly: GCF_019279795.1. Classification (NCBI taxonomy): domain Eukaryota; kingdom Metazoa; phylum Chordata; order Ceratodontiformes; family Protopteridae; genus Protopterus; species Protopterus annectens. Next base: position 697,954,946 of record NC_056748.1, read on the forward strand.
CTTAGGGACACAGGTGGACAGTGGTCTCACCTTCGATAACCACATCGCCACAACAGTCAGGAAATCCTTCTATGTGGCACACCTCATCACGAAGGGCTTTTCATCCAGAAAAAAGGAGGTCATTGTCCCACTGTACTCATCCCTCATTAGACCCATTATAGAATACAATGCCCCATTTGGTATGTACCTCTCAAGACATCTGCAACAACTGGAAAGGCCTCAGAAATACCTCACTAAAAGAATCACAGGCCTAAAGCAGATGCCCTGCGCTGACTGCCTTAAAAAACTCCAGCTATACTCTGTCGCATATCGTCTACTCAGAGGCGATCTCTGCTTAACATACAAGGCCATGTCAAACCCAGAGCTGTTGGACATGCTACACTTAAAGAAATCCCAATCCCTCATAGCTACACGCTCCAGGGATCTAAACCTTGTCATCACAATAAACAAAACATGCTGGAGGAATAGGTTCATAGGTTGGTACTAGGCTATCAGCCCTAGGGCCTATACAAGCCTAGCCATAACAATTCCCTGGCTATTTCTTCCCACATTATTTACTTTCCTGGACCCCTGTCTAGCAGGGCGACTTGACGTGATCCCTGGGGTGAATTTCCTTTCTCCCATCCAATCGTCAAGGTTCCTCTTGAACAGGTCCAAAGAGGCACTCTGCTTGACATGTATGGGCAATCTATTCCAGAGTCTGGGGAGTCTCTGGGTCAGGAACCTATCCCTCCAGCATGTTTTGTTTATTGTGATGACAAGGTTTAGATCCCTGGAGCGTAGCTCTGAGGGATTGGGATTTCTTTAAGTGTAGCATGTCCAACAGCTCTGGGTTTGACATGGCCTTGTATGTTAAGCAGAGATCGCCTCTGAGTAGACGATATGCAACAGAGTATAGCTGGAGTTTAAGCGGTCAGCGAGGGCATCTGCTTTAGGCCTGTGATTCTTTTAGTGAGGTATTTCTGAGGCCTTTCCAGTTGTTGCAGATATCTTGAGAGGTACATACCAAATGGGACGTTGTATTCTATAATGGGTCTAATGAGGGATAAGTACAGTGGGACAATGACCTCCTTTTTCTGGATGAAAAGCCCTTCGTGATGAGGTGTGCCACATAGAAGGATTTCCTGACTGTTGTATGATGTGGTTATCGGCTGTGAGACCACTGTCCACCTGTGTCCCCAAGTCTCTTATCACACTTTCTGTGTTTAGTGTACTGCCACCTATATGGTAATTCATGGATACATGTTTTTCCCAAAGGGGATAACAATACATTTCTTGGCATTGAGCTTGAGCCCATGGCTCTGGCACCAGCATCTGTTTCTGTAAGGCCCTTTGTAGAGTATCCACATCATTTGGGATTCGAATGGCTCCCAGTTTGCAGTCATCTGCAAACTTTGTTAGCCAGAGTCCCTTAGTGTTGACCTGTACTTCAGAGAAGTAGATGCCAAACAAGAGCGGCCCCAGGACTGAACCCTGAGGTACTCCACTCGTCACTTGTCTGGAGCTGGATTTGGAGTCGGCTACTTTTACAGTGTGGGTTCTATCAGTAAGCCATTTAGCAACCCATTGGGTGACATAGGTTCCTGACCCAGAGACTCCCCAGACTCTGGAATAGATTGCCCATACATGTCAAGCAGAGTGCCTCTTTGGACCTCTTCAAGAGGAACCTTGACGATTGGATGGGAGAAAGGAAATTCACCCCAGGGATCACGTCAGTTGCCCTGCTAGACAGGGGTCCAGGAAAGTAAATAATGTGGGAAGAAATAGCCAGGGAATTGTTATGGCTAGGCTTGTATAGGCCCTAGGGCTGACAGCCTAGTACCAACCTATGAACCTATGAACAACAGCCAGGACAGAATCATTCTGAAACAGTAGCAGAACTGTACACAGAACAGAGATCATCTTCTCTGGTGGAAGAAGCATTCTACAAGACAGTGTGTCCATGGTGTAAGTCTATGAAAGTGATCCACTGTGTGGGCATCATTTTGGATTTACCACCACTTACCATTACATCCAAGGATCAGAACAGCTTCAGAAGCAAATGCCTGGAGATAATGAGACTGCCCATCATTGGGGCTGCTAGAATTCAGTCTTCTAGGTAAGAAAACACCCTAGAACCCTGCAGACCAAGAGCCTTTACTACAACTGAACTGCATTTGGCAAACATTATGGATGCTGTGTGAGACTGAATGGCAATGTTCTGAACTGAACATAACTGACTACTATGACGAAGCGAAGGAACCCCACAGACACTCTGGCAAGGAGCATATATAGATCTTGGAGATACGGGAAGCACATCCAAACTCTCTGAGACAGAGGACAAACTGCACCATTACCAACGAGACAAAGCAAGGCTCTGTGTACAAGTTGATTTAGGCTGCTCACCATCAAGAAAGTACAGTTGTGTACCTACCATAAATGTAGATGTTAGAGTGTATTCACTGTTGCAGTCATTACTCTTGGGTTATCCTACTGGCAGGCTAACCGCAGTCGGCCAGAATTCCAAAAAACATGCAGCCGACACCATTTTCTTCAGTTTTTCTTGCCCCAGATGTCAGGTGCCTCAAATAGGTAGGCTGAAAGATATAGCAATAAGAAATGCATGCACAAAAATAACATTTCCTTCATCTACAAGCAAATACACCAAAAAGGTTGTATAGGATAGAGAAGTGCAGATAAGTCTCAGCACAGAGAAGGGGGATGGATGGTGGGTGGGTAACCTGGACTGCATCAGTGAATACACTCGAACATCTACATTTATGGTAGTTACACAACTGTACTATGTTCATCGTGTTTCACTGTTGCAGTCATTACTCTTGGGTTGAATCCCAAAGCTGAGGATGGGTGGCAGAGCTAAATAGGATTAGGAGAGGCTATGAGGCCCTGCAGAACTGCAGTGCGAAGCCTGCTCTGGACTTAGAGTAGAGAGGCAAGTGGTAGTGCTTTGTAAAGGTGTGCACTGAACTCCAAGTTGCAGCCTCTAAGATTTCTTTGGTTGGTACTCCTCTGAGGAAGGCTGCTGAAGTGGCTGCTGCTCTGGTGGAATGAGGCCTCATGCCCTTAGGCACCGATTTGCCATGTTGAGAACAACAGAAACGGATGCAATGGCCTATCCATTTAGAAATAGTCTGTTTTGAGATAGCCTTTCCTTGTGATCCTGCAGCATATGACACTAAAAGTTGCTCAGTTTTCTGAAAGCTTTAGTTCTGTCCAGGTAGAAGCATAACTGCCTGTGCATGTCCAAAGAATGCAGAATTTTCTCACCCTTGTTCTGTGGATTTGGGTAAAAGGTAGACAAGTGAATGGTTTGACTGAGGGCCACACTGGACACCACCTTAGGCATAAATGTAGGGTTTGTCCTCAGAGAAACCCTGTCTGGATGAAAAATGATGAAAGGTTCCACAGCCATGAGTGCTTGCAACTCCGAGACTCGCCTTGCAGAGGTTATGGCTAGGAGCAGAGCTGTTTTCCAGGATAAGAATTTAATATCCGCTGTTGATGCTGGCTCGAAAGGAGGCAGTGTGAGTTTTTTCAAAATGTAATTGAGATCCCAGGCCGGAATTGGTGCTCTCCTTGGAGTCCTAATATGTTTTTGGCCCCTCTGAGGTACTGCCTTATTAAAGGATGAGAAAAGACAGGTGGTTCAGTATTGTAATGTGCAGAAATGGCAGAGGCATGAATCTCAATTGATGAGAAAGAAAGGCCTTTGTTCAGCATCTCAGTTAGGTATTGTAAAATCTGAGGAATATTTGGTACAGATGTGTCAATGCCTTGTTCCTGGTTCCAAGCACAGAATCTCTTCCATTTTTCTGCATAAGATTTTCTGGTACTGGGCCTCCTGGCCACCAAGATAGTATCCATAACAGCTTTTGAAAGAGGAGTTTTATGAATGGCTACATTAACCGCCATGCTACCAGATTTAAGGTCCTGAGTTGGCTGTGCAGGATCGGATTGTTTTGTTGGGTCAGAAAGTGAGAATTTGAGGCAATATCCATGCTGGACCTTGAGACAAGCTCTTTAGGATTGGGTACCAGTGCTGGCGTGGCCAGTCTGGTGCAATCAGAATCATTTTTGGCTTCTCTTGTCTGACCTTTAAGAGTACTCTGGGAAGGAGAGGCAGTGGAGGAAAAGCATATACTGTTAGATTTTTCCAGCTGAATGATAGGGCGTCCACTTTCTATGCCTGCTTGAGGTAAATCCTTGTGCAAAATCTCTGCAGTTGACAGTTTTGAGGGGAGGCAAATAGATCTATGTCTGGGCATCCCCATTTCCTTATTACCATCCTGAAGACTTGTGAATCCAGTTTCCATTCGTGGGGATCCATGAGGTTTCTGCTTAGTTCATCTGCCAGAGTATTTGTTTTGCCTGGCAGGAATTGAGCTTGCAGGTGAACTTGAAAAGCCAATGCTATGTCCCATAAGGTCATAGCTTGTCTGCAGAGGGGGTAGGAATGAGTACCTCCCTGCTTGTTTATGTACCACATGACCGTAGTGTTGTCTGTCTTTATCAGTAATTGTCCTGGATGAAGCAGGTCCTTGAAAGCTGTCAGGGCATGTTGAACTGCTAGCATCTCTTTTTGATTGATGTGAAGATGCATATGGTTTGCAGGCCATGTGACCTGAATAAATTTTCTTGCCATATGGGCCCCCAGGAATAATCTGATGCATCCGTTGTCAGTGTCTGTCTGGCTGTGGGTAAACTGAATGGCAGACCCTTGTTGTGGTGACAGGCTTCTTCCCACCATCGAAACTCCTGTTGTAGGCAGGGAATGAGTGCAATTACTGTCTCCAGGCTGTGGCAATGCTGAGTCCAACCACTTTTCAGATACCATTGTAGTTTCCTCATATGCAGTCTGCAATATGGAATTAGTAGAATGCAGGATGCCATGAAACCCAAGGCCTGCAGGATTTTCCTTGCAGATAAGTGGGTTTTTGTTGCCAATTTCTTGAAGTAAGTAGTCAGTTGTTTTTGCTTGTCTGGCATGAGATAAGCCATCTGGGCAGTTGTATTTAAGCTTGCACCCAGGAATATTATCTCTTGAGAGGGCACTAGTTTTGATTTATTTTCGTTTACTGTGTACCCTAGGCCAATTAGTAATCTTTTTACAAACGCCAGATGGTGTAGAAGAGTGTCTTTGTTCTCTGCTTGAATTAGGCAGTCGTCCAAGTAGGGATATATTTGAATTCCTTTTTGTCTGCAAAACGCAATTACTGGTGCCAGGCATTTTGTAAAGACCCTGGGTGCAGTAGATAAGCCAAAGGGCAGTGCAGAGAATTGGTAATGCATTGAGCCAGCTATGAATCTGAGGTATCTTCTGCAAGATTGTCCGATTGGTACATGCAGGTATGCCTCTTTTAGGTCCAAAGTTACGAGCCAAGCCCTCTTGCCCAGCATGGGCAGTAGCTGCTGAAGAGTCAACATCTTGAATTTTGGAACTTCCAGAAACGTATTTAGTATAGACAGGTCCAGAATTGGTCTGCAGGTTTTGTCCTTCCCGGGTACTAGGAAAAGTGTGGAGTAAAATCCTTGCCCCTGCTCTTGTTGTGGTACTTGCTGAATGGCCCTCATGTCCATGAGGGCTGTAATTTGTTTTTGTGCCTCTGCCCGTTGATTGTGTGGCAGGTCTGGCATGCCCTTTGATCTTGGAAGAGTGTGAAAATGGAACCTGTAGCCTTGGGACACTAAGTTCAGAACCCATTTGTCTTGGGTAACCATTTGCCAATTTGATGAAAAAAGTACTAGTTTTCCCCCTAAGGGGGCTGTTAAAAGAAAACTGCTTGGAACTGGTAGAGGAAAGTCATTGGGACTGTTTCCTGTAAGGCTGTGATTTGTCTTCTCCGCTTTTGGAGGTAGGAACACCCCATTGTTTAGGTCTGTATGAGCCTTGGGGCAGAGATCTGCCTCTGGGACGCCTGTATCTGCCTCTCTGTGGTCTGTCAGACTGGAAAGGACCAATTTTTAGAAGGCCAGTTCCTGCTAAACCTGGGTGGCTGTGCCTGTAAGAAATCATTGACTGTCTGCATGGATTTTGTTTTATCCTCCATTTTTTCAACACCTCTTCTGCTTTAGTACCAAACAAATTATCATGCTGTAATGGTGCATCTAATAATTTTGCATTAACATGATCAGGCAGATTTTGTTCCTTTAACCAAGCATGCCCTCTAATAACAGAACCTGTAACAGCGGCCCTGCAAGAGGCCTCCAGTGAATCATAACCACATTGCAAAGTATGCTTTCCCACTTGTTCAGTTGCATGCAATAAATCCTGTAATTCCTTGTTCTCTGAACATTCAGTATTTGTCAACATTTTTTGTTTAAGTAGTGACATTAAATATTGCTGATATTTAAGCATATGAAATTGACAATTTAAAGCCCTTACAGCCAGGGTGGCAGAAGTGTAAACTTTTTTCCTCCATCTGTCTAGAGCCCTAGAATCCCTATCAGAGGGGACAGGGTTTTTTGCAGTGGAAGCTTCAACCCCTTGGGACAATGAGATACAGTTTCTGGGTCTGCTGCGGGGTTTTTATATAGGAATTTATGAGAATCCGTGACCCTGTAGTATCTGTCTGGCTTAGCAGGTGCAGGGGGTAAAGAGTCAGGGGACAGTCCGGACTCTGAAAATACATCATCTACAATGTCTAGAACAGGTGGAATAGCAAGGGGTCTCTGCTGAGGAAGAAGCAGGAAGTCTCTGAGCCTTTTCTTAGACTCAGAATAATATTGGCTCTCCCAGTGGAAATGCTCCATCATAGTATGCAGTGTTTCCCCAAAAGAATAGTCCTCAGGAGGAGAGGCTGAAGGAATGGATTCTTCAGAATCAGAATCCTCATAGGGAAGCATGGAGTAATCCTGTTCAGAAGAGGAATCAGAGGAAATAGATACCTGATCAGAAGAATCATACTCTGTCTCTTGCCTAGGCCTCTTATCAGGAGGGGGATGGCAGCCCCTGATCAAAGTAATTAGGTCTTCGGCCATTTTGAGCATCTGTTTTTTAGGCATGGAAGTCTGAATTGGAGAATGCTGTACTTGTGTCTTTGTCTTTAGTGCTTTACTCTTTGTCTTTGAAGCTGAAGATGGCTTAACATATAGTTGTGTAGGTCTGAAGACACCCTCAGAAGCTGATTCCTGCTCAGCGGCTCCAGACCCATCTGAGGGATTGATTTCCGAGTGTCCAATACCTTGAGTTTCCAGAGGCCCAGTCGGCTCCACGTGGGAGTCGGTAGCGGGCACCAGGGGGTTGCGAAAGCGCCTCACTGAGAATTTGCGAACCGGCGACTGGACTAGAAGAGGCTTCGTCATCGGTTTTGGACCTCGGATGCCTATCCTTGTCCTTGTGTTTTTTGTAAACTCCGGTTGTCGGCTGTTCCGCCGGCATTATATAATTAAATCTTTGGCCAAAGTAATGAAATGCAAAATCGAACTGACGCTTGATAGTGTGTTGGTTGAATCTAGCACAAAACTGACAGCTAGCAATGTTGTGATCAGGGCCTAGGCAAGGAATACAGTAAGAGTGAAAATCCTTATGAGGTACTTGCTTCCCACAAGAAATACAATTGTTAACTTTTTCTGACATCGGTCTGGAGCAAGAAAAAAGTTTCCCCAACGGGGTGCTTAGCTTTAATGAACACTTCGGTTCTGAAATTCAGATTTGAAAATCTCAGGAGTCTGCCGACCGGCACTTGTGAACTGCTTTTGCTTCGGGCACCGCGCAGCAAGAAAGACTGAAGAAAATGGCGTCAGCTGCATCTTTTACACCCCTGGCGCACTGACGTCAGGGAAGAGGCGACGTCAACCGACGCCGGACCTAGACTTTGGAATTCTGGCTGACTGCAGGTAGCCTGCCAGCAGGATAACCCAAGAGTAATGACTGCAACAGTGAAACACGATGAACATCTGGCCTGAGGTCCTTGGTCTTTTTGGGAGCTAAAGATTTGTTTGGGAGACAAAAGCCTCAAGTCTTGCCTTTCTGGTCCAGGGGGACCTCTTGGATGGCTCTTTTGGTGAGCAGGCTTTGTGTCTGTAGTTTTGCTGCTGCTTTTTGACAGGGTGAAATGTCCAGAGGAAGGGCAGACTATGGCTTGGGTGGAGTTATGCCTAGCCAAATACACTCTTAAGCAAATACACTTAAAAGTTACCACAATGAAATAATCATACTACATCCCTTACCCAAGTGTCATGCTTGTTGGCCAGCCACTCAGTAGGGGTTCGTCTGTTCCTCTACCACAGTGTCTCCATAAGGGAGCAGTTTAGGAAGCCCTTGGGGGCAGAAAAGATACTCTCCTGAAGGAGGACTGTGGCACACCAGTCCCCTTCTGCCAAACCCTTCTCCTTTAGCTAATCATCCATTCTGGAAGAGATGATATCCTCAGCAAACCTTACTAAAACTTTCAAAATTAACCACTGTGGGTATTAAAACCAAAGCGGATTCCAAGGAGTCAGGAATGCCCATTCCAACATTAGACAGTAGCTTGACCGTGCTTTTGCAGCTCAGCTTTTACTTTTGGTCCAAAGAGTTATTTACTTTATGTATTAGACATTTGTTGACCGGGAAAATGCAACTGAGCCAGAGCCCTTCTTCAGCGGAGGCTCGGGGAGAAAAACTCCACGAGTACAGAGTACATTTGACAATGGAAAAATACATAGTTTCATACAGTTTTCATTACATTTTCTTACATACATTGCATACAGCTCCACATCAGTATCAAGTACATTTGACAGAGGGAAAATACATAGTTTCATACAGAATTTTCATTATATTTTCCAAAATACATTGTATACACAGAATATATATATAAGGATACAATCCTTTTTTTTCCAGAATACTTTACTGTAAAAGGATCCCAGGAGGAGAGTGGTGGTCAAAGAGGTTGAATGAGGGGGAGTTAAGGGGGAGCAAGTGAGAGCAGTAGGAAGAGGAAGACAAAAGTGTAAGAAGAGTAACATTTTGGAGTGGAGGTGAGCGGGTTTGTGATGGGTTAATAGTCATCAAGGTTTGTTGTGTTAACAGTTCCGTAAGTTAGTGATATTAAAGGAGGGTTTTTACAATGACAAGTCCAGGAGATTTGGAAGTGTTCTTTGACCGTTTTTTTTTTAATTCCAGTGTTTGAGGTATTCTACAAATGGCCAGTGAGACTTTGTTCCAGTTAAGGGCTGGAGTGTGACTGTATACATTTTGACCTATAGACCTTTTAGGTTTGTATATGTCTAAAAGTAGTTGATCGGAGCTCATGAGGTTTCTAGTCGATGTATGGACAGAGGTGAGTGAGGAAATGTTAGGGCAGGAGGAGGGCTTACTTAGATGCTGTGAATGATGAGCAGTTGTGAGGACAGAAGTTGATGTGGGAATTCTAACCAATTTAGCATCTTGAGGGTACAGCAGTGGTGGGAGAGACAGGTCTGGGTTTGTTGCAAACCTAGCAATTTTGTTGTAGATGATTTCAAGTTTTCCTAGTAGGCCTGTTTGCAAGTTGTAAGGATTTGTGAGTTATAGAGAAGTCTGGGTAGAGGTAGGCATGAGCAAGAGCAGTATGAGAGTCTTTAGTAACAATTTTTTTTATTTCTGTAGAGTAGAAGTAGTTTTTGATTTTTTATACAGTGTTGAACCTGTAGGTCAAATTTTAGATGATCATCTATTCTGGCTCCAAGAAGTTTGGTGCGAGTTTCGACACTGATGGGAGCGTTATTAAGGGAGGTTATAGTGAAGTTGGGTTTGTGGTAGTTGGCTGATTTGGGGCAAAATAGCAGGAGTTTGGTCATTTTTGGGACTGAGAATTAGTTGAATATTGGTAAGCTATTTTTCTACAGAGTTGAAGGACTTTTGGTTGAGTGTGTACAGGTCAGAAAGGGTATTGGAAGTAGAGATTATGGTAGAGTCGTCATCGTACTGAATGAGGGTAGATTGTGGGCAGGATGTAAAGAGAAGATTTGTGAAGATATCGAACAGTAATGGACCAAGGATTGAGCTTTGGGGGGACACCCATCTTCATGGAGAGGAAGGCAGTGTGTGTGGAGTGCCATTTGCCAGATTGTTGTCTGTCTGAGAGGTAGCTAGAGAACCAGTTGAGGGTGGGGGTTGAGAGGTTGAGGTCACTGAGTTTAGAAAGGAGATGGGGTGGGGGACAGTGTCAAAAGCTTTAGCGAGATCTAGGAAGAGACAGGAAGCAAGTTTGTTGTTATCTCTGACCAGGAATATAGTGTGGGTAAAGGAGATGAGGGCAGTAGAGGTACTGTGATTGTGACGAAAACCATGTTGGGTGGGGGTGAGAAGGTTTTTCTGGAGTAGATAGTTGAGTATTTGCATGCATACACACTGCTAGTTTTTTTGAGAGGGGGAAGAGTATAGCTATAGGTCAGTAGTTAGTAAGTTCAATGGAATTGCTACCTTTGTGGATGGGTATGGTATAAAATTTTTTCCAAAGTGAGGGAATTGTAGATTCAGATATTGAGTGATTGAGGATGGAGATGGGGTGACTATAGAGTTTGCAGCAAGCTTAAGGGAAAGTGGGGGAAGTTTGTTGGCATAGGGATAGCAGGGTTTAAACTTGAACAGGAAATATTTGATGTAATTTGCGGTGACAGGTTTGAAAGAAAAGTTGTTTGCGTTAGGTGTGGTGAGGGGGTGTTAGTGGAGTTAGGAGGCTGGTGTAAGTTTACTTATGGAGTCTATGAAGTAGGAATTTAGAATGGTATCCATTTCAAGTGGGTAGTGTTAAGACTGGAGTTTCCAGGGTGGAGGATTTGACTGATAAAGTCCGAGAATTTTTTTTTATTTTTGTTATGGGATTTGACTGATAAAGTCCGAGAATTTTTTTTGATTTTTGTTATGTGCAGTCTGGGTATTAAGGCAGACATTTTTCTTTTCGATGTTAACTTGTTTTTTTTAACCAGGTTATGAAGTTCTTTATAGGTTTGAAGTGGGAGGGAGATTTAGTTTTTATCCAGGGTTTCCAGGCATTATCTCATTTGTGCAGGAGTGAGCATGTGGATCGAGTTAACCAGTGAGAACTGAGGGATTTCACTCTAATTGGGCGAGGAGGGGAAAGGGAGTTGAGGACACTTAGAAATATGGTGCTTACTTTTTGGACTACTTAATCTCACGGTAGGTTTGACAGAAAGGATCAGTTTATAGAGGAGAGCATGTTATTGAAAATGTCAGGATTGAAGTTACAGAGGCTTTGACAGTCTTTAAATTTGTGTGACCTATGCTGGTCAGCGGAGATTCTCTGGATATAAATAGGTGAGTGGTCACTGATAGAGTCAGGAATAGTTTTGGGGTGGTGGTACAGGTTGGGAATAGAGACTAGTATCCAGTCAATAGTAGAGAAGGATTTAGTTGGCTTGTTAAAAGTGTTGTGGGGTAGAAATTAGTTATGTGAATCTATGCAAATTTAGATAAAAGATGGGAGAACTGGGGGTTTGGGGTGACCAGTTAATGCTGATATCTCCTAGAAGGCTGGTTTTGTTGGGTATGTTAAAAGTGTAAGCCATGATGGGGTTTGTTCTAATATAGCAATGTTGTCACTGGGAGATATGTATATAGTGGTTATTGTTAAGGTTTTTGTGGTCATTAAGTTTACAGTTAGCAATTAAGAGCTCTGTTGGGTGAAATAAAGGGGGATGGTTTGGAAGAGGTGACAAGTTCAGGTTGTCAAAATATAAGATGGCTACTCCATCACCTTTTTTGTTTGGACAGTCGAGATGAAGTATATTGCAGCTGGTGGGGAGGAATGTGTTATTAGAGATATGGGGTTTAAACCATGTTTCAGGGATTGTAATTATGTCTGGGGAGTATTGGGCCATCCAAGCATGGAATTCAGTCATTTTGTTCATGATGCTGTGTATATTGAGGGTTATAGGGTACGATTCTTTGTGAGTGAATATGAATGATGTGTTGCCTGCTGCGTGGTATGGTTTATAAGGGGGTGGTAGGAGGTCAAGGGTTTGGGTGAATATCGCCTGAGAGTAGTAGTCTGTAGATGGGTATAAGACATGGAAGATGTTGGAAGTGAAACTTCTGCCTGCTTGTTTTGTGATAAGAGATGTAGGGGGCAATTTTTATTTTACAGGGGAGTGTGTTAGATATGTGAAAGAGTGATGGAAACACTTTGAAAGAGAGGTGCGTATGAATATGTGAGGGATAGTGAGTGGAGGTAGGTTATAGGTGGGCAGGATTACTTCAGTGTGGTAAGAGGAGGGGACGTTTAGGAGAATTAGAGGAGATGTGATGGCGAGTGTAGTATAGGGAAGCAGTAGCTGCCAAGTAGTAGCATATGAAGTAGCAGAATATGGAGCAGCTGATGTATTAGGTGTAAGAGAGGAGGATAGTTAGCATAGGTGGCCTGAGGTACTTGTGTAGTGGGAGTGATGTTAAGAAGATACAGAAAAGAAATGTAAGGTATAGGAGAGGAGAGGGTTTTAGTGGTAGTTTGCTAGTGATGTATAAGGAGGGAAAAGGGGTGTGTGATAGTTGGATGTAGTATGTTTGGAATGAAATGGAAGTTAGGAGTGTGATGCAGAGTGCTAGGAGAGTGATGACTAGGGTAGTGGTAGATAATAGCTTGTCGTAGTGGAGTGTAGAATGAAGTATGTAGCGAAAGGCAGTTTAAGAGAAGGAGAGAGAGAGATGGGGTGGAGTGAGAGGGGGAGTGCCAGCAAGGGAGATTTAAGAGGTGGAGAGATGTGGAAGAGGGGTGGGAGGGTGATAAGATGAGGTCAGAATGTAATAGGGTTAGGAGGAAGGGGAGGATCTGGGGAGGGTGTGGTCTAGTTCAGTTAGCTGTAAATGTAGGGAAAGCAGGGGTAGGGTAGGGGAGTGAAGTGAGCCTGAGCGTAGTGAGGGCAAATGCAGTGGGCTGAGCCGAGACCAGCAGATTGCAGGAAAAGAAAGAAAGTTATCAAAAGGTCCTGAAACACAAAATTATCAAGGTAAGTGGTACAGTGCTTGGAGGGGACAGCCTGGGTGCCCACGGGTGAATTGTTTAGTTAGTTAACTGAGTCTTTGCCTAGGAAGAGAGAGGAGACAGGCAGGACAGTCTTTGCTTTCTGCGCACTTTCCAGAGAGGCATAGTGGGGGTGAGAGAGAAATGCGGGAGGAGGGGGATTAGTCTACAGAGAAATGTGTGCTTGCAAACATCTTTGTTTAAAAAGGTAATGATACAAGATGAAAAATGCTAATTAACACATGCTGAGGAATAGATTATTAGGAGACATATGTGGAGTCTTTGGTGGTGAGATATTTCCCTTCCTAGACTATGCAGTGCCAGTCCTTGAGTCGATTTTGGCGAGTGGGCAGATTTACAACCAGATGCGTTCAGGGAGGAAGGAGAGATCACCTCTTCCAATGGCTGACTACTGTAAGAAATAAAAAGGGAGAATAAAACACAAGTGTGATAGGAGTTAAGGAAGGAGACATGACAACCAATGGGGGGGGAAACGCTAGTAGGGAATACAGAACAGTAGAGAGTCAGGTTTACGATACTGATTGAGAGAAAGGGCCTGTTTAAATAGGCACTTGGATAGGAGGAAGAATGCTAGTAGTGAGAGAAAGGAAAACAGGACGACAGCATTTAGTGAGTAGTAGGCAGGAATAAAGGAAGAGAATACAGATTGCCGCCACCAAGGATTACACAAGGGAGGTAGGATACAGTAAAACACAAAACAAAACAGTTAATGCCTTCAAGCGCACACTATATGTAACACAGTCGAGCAGTAGATAAAGTAGCGTGCAAGATATTAGCATGTAACAGCAGTGAATACAACAATTTCAGGTTTCATAACATACTGTAGAGTTGTAGCTTTCCATGTAGGTTAAATGCAGCACAATGTGTAGGTTAAATGCAGCACAATATGAACAGCCGTAAGCTAATAAGAAGCTTATGAGGTACTACACACTGTCAAGAGTAATTATTTACACTTGGATATTTGTTATTCTAAAGAGACAAAGCACTCATATCAGAAATGCAAACAAGGCACGTAGAGCTTGGTTTCTTACTGCTCACATTTGTTAATGCCTAGTCTAGCAAGTACAATAAAAAGAATACTGTTGCATTTTCTCACAGATAATTGATAATTGCACAAGAAACAGCAGCGCAGGTTAAGGTATTGTCAAATTATGCATTCAATACAACTAGCCTTCATGTTTTCAGTATAACTAGAAGAACAGAGCCAGGCGTGGTGATGAACCATCAGTCCTCTGCTTGCTGCCCTTCGTGAACCATCCACATTCCCATGCCTAAGATACATGGTCTAATTGGACAGTGATCCATGGGCCGACAGCTGCTTGAGTTTTCAATACAGAATCTGGCAACCCCTCCGGAGCATGAGCAGTCTTCACTGGTTAGGTCCTTTTGGAAGCTTAACATACATATCTTGCAACTTAATGCTCTCTATGTAAAAGTGGAGGATGAAAGAAAAAAAATTCCCAAGCCTGTCCAAAGCATGCAACTTTTTTAGGACAGCTTTGGTCTGCAGTTCACATGCCTTATTAAGAACAGCTAATATAATGAAGTCCACCAATGGGTTTGTGACCAACTGGGGTGGCCATAGGATTTTATCTGGCCTCTTCAATATGATAGCTACTACATCTGGGTTCTTCCAAGCATTATTTGTGACCTGCTGTACCATCTCATCAGCAGGAGAACCACCCAAGATGACAACTTAGGGGACTGTAGGACCTCAAAAAGAATGCATTCAAACTTGGATGGGATGTCCTGGGGCAATTTGCCCAGATAAGCTCCAGAATTTCCTTGAATATCTACCGTGGCTTAGTGGTACTTCATGCAGTGTAGTGTGTACAATGTCCTGGGTTCGAGACTGACAGAAGTGTTTTATTTTTTTCAGGGGCCCAGAGAAGTAAATATTGTGGGAAGAAATATCCATGGAATTGTTATGGCTAGGCTTGCATAGGCCCTAGGGCCTATAGCCTAGTACCAGCATATGAAATTGGGGTCATTTGGTAGTAGGGTGGGAGAATCAACCTCCTGGTTTTTGTCTAAATCTACAGTAGGACACTCATCTATTGAGTCCAAGTGTAAGCCTAGAGTCTGGATTTCATATGGAGAGCATCCAAAAAGGAGGAAGATTGATCCAAACACCATGATTACCTACTGCCATAACCTCCTGGTGACTTTACACTGACCCGCAGCAGGGTGTACTGGGGGAACAATAGGAAGGAAAGATCTTGAGAGGGGGGGTACATTCTTGGCATCAAAATAAGCAACAGCCCCCAAAACCTGAAGTTAAGGTAATCAACACTGAAGAAATTTACACTAAATGAATCCAGACCCAAGGTGCAAAAGTCATCCACATCCTTGGGACCAAAAGGCTGACACCAGCCCCAGCACAGACACAGTCATTAGCACTATGGTTGAGACTGATGACCTCAGCATTGAAAGCAGAAGTACCACCTCATGAGGCAGAACACTTGGCCCCAAAAGGAATGAGATCGATAATGGCCCTGACAGATCATGTCCAGATGTCATCTGAAGCACTGATACAATGGCTGGTAAAATTGCATCAATGGCAAAGCTGACACTGATGCCAAGGGTATCGACCCAACTGGACCATCAATGTTGATGTTACCACGGACTGATAAACAGATGGCCTTGAAGGATTCTGGGGCTCACAGTGTACCCCAGTAAGGAACAGTCAGGACATAACTCATAAAAGGTGAGAAGGGAAGATGCTCAAGTACCGAGTGTTAACAGGGGAAGACTCATGGGACTGCAACTGCTGAAAAAAGTACAGTTGTGTACACTTACCATAAATGTACATGTTTGAGTGTATTCACTGTTGCAGTCATCATCTGTGGGTTATTCCTGCTGTGGTAGCCCTCAGCCGGCCCGAATACCAGAGTCTATGCTTTTCTGCATTGGCTGCTGTCTCTTGCTGCCTGAAGTCAGGTTGTCAGTGCTATAAAGGAAGGTAGCCGACACCATTACATCAGTTTTTCTTGCCTTAACCAGTCAGAGGCCCAAGTGAATATGGTAAAGTGATCCTGGTGGCTAAAAGCCACAGTTAGAAACTTATGTCTCCCTAACAAAAGAAGATGTAAG
This sequence comes from Protopterus annectens, assembly GCF_019279795.1. Classification (NCBI taxonomy): domain Eukaryota; kingdom Metazoa; phylum Chordata; order Ceratodontiformes; family Protopteridae; genus Protopterus; species Protopterus annectens. Next base: position 697,970,998 of record NC_056748.1, read on the forward strand.
GGGGGAGGAGGATGGGAAAAGTACAGTTTTGTACCTACCATAAATGTAGATGTCCGATAGATATGCAACTGCAGTCATAACATATGGGTTGTCCTGCCTCAGGCAGCCCTCGGTCGGCCGAATTCCAAAGTCTGGGTCCGACGTCGGCTGATGTCGCATTTCTCTCCGACGTCAGGGCGGCTGGAGTATATAAGCATCAGCCGACGCCATCTTCTTCAGTGTTTCTTGCCCCAGATGCCAGGTGCCCTCCAAGGACGGCTGTATTCAAATTGGAAGACAAAAATAGGTTTCCAGACAACAAATAAGCAATAAACAGATACACCATAACAGATATCCCCAGCTAAGGATAACAGGAGAGGAGTGGACCCAAGGCATAGAGGGGATGGAGGGAGGGAAAACCCGACTGCAGTTGCATATCTATCGGACATCTACATTTATGGTAGGTACAAAACTGTACTATGTCCTTCAAGAATGCAACTGCAGTCATAACATATGGGTTGAATACCAAAGCTTAGCTGGGGGAGGTGGTATGCTCTAAAAAAGGGATGGTGTAGCTATCAGTCCCTGCAGGACTGCCGAAGCAAAGCCTACTCTGGATCTGGAATATAAAGGGAGGTTGTAGTGCTTGGAAAATGTATGCACGGAGCTCCATGTAGCAGCTTCTAGAATGTCTTTTGTAGGCACCCCTCTTAAAAAGGCTGTAGAGGTGGCTGTAGCTCTGGTGGAGTGTGGTCTGACATTGGCTGGCACACTCTTTCCATGGAAGGAATAACAGAATCTGATGCAATGACCAATCCATTTTGAAAAAATCTGTTTAGAAATTGCTTTTCCTTGTACTGCAGGGGCGTAAGCTACAAAAAGCTGGTCATACTTCCTACTGGTCTTGGTTCTGTCTAGGTAGTAGCGAAGTTGTCTGTGTATGTCCAAGGTATGCAACAGTCTTTCCCCTTTGTTCTCAGGATTAGGAAAGAAAGTAGGCAGGTGAATTGCTTGATTTAAGGCAACCCTAGATACCACTTTTGGCAGAAAAGTAGGGTTGGTTCGTAAGGAGACCCTGTCTCTGTGAAAGGTTATGAACGGTGGTATTGCCATTAAGGCCTGTAATTCCGAAACCCTTCTTGCTGAGGTAATGGCCAACAGGAAAGCTGTCTTCCAGGAAAGAAATTGTAAATCCACAGAAGCTGCTGGCTCGAAGGGAGGTAAAGTCAATTTTTCTAGGACAAAATTGAGGTCCCAAGCTGGTACTGGTGCCTTTCTTGGTGGCTTTATATTCTTGATTCCTCTAAGAAATTGCCTTAACAAAGGGTGTGAAAACACAGGTGGGTCAGTGTTGTATCTAGCTGAGATAGCTGAAGCATGAATTTTTATGGAAGAGAATGAAAGTCCTTTATGCAGCATATCTGCCAAGTATTCCAGGATGAGAGGAATGCTCAAAAATGAGGCATCATGACCCTTGTTGGTATTCCAAATGCTGAATCTCTTCCATTTGGCTGAGTAAACTTTTCTGGTGGATGGTCTGCGGGCTTCTGTTAATATCCGCTGAACTTCCTTGGAGAGAGGTAAATCAAGGTTATTTATGGGATTTCCCAAGCTGTTAGCTGTAGCGTCTGGATGTTGGGATGAACTGTCCTGAAGTTGTGTTGAGTCAGAAGTTGGGGCCATTGTGGAAGGGCCCAAGTTTTGTTGTGACATATGCTCCGTAGTAGTGGGTACCAGTGTTGTCTTGGCCAGTCTGGAGCTATTAGGATCCCCTTCGGCTTGTCTGCTTTGATCTTTAATAACACTGTGGTCATCAGTGGCAGAGGTGGAAATGCATAAATTATCTGGGTGCTCCAGTTGAATGAGAGGGCATCTATTTTCCATGCTTGTGGATGATATGTCCTTGAGCAGAACTTTTGTAAGTGATGATTGAGGTGGGAGGCAAATAGGTCTACGTCTGGCCTGCCCCATGTCGAGGTGAGTCGTAGGAAGATGTCTGGATGTAGCCTCCATTCGTGGGGGTCTAGGAAATTCCTGCTTAGACTGTCTGCCAGAACATTGTCTTTGCCTGGAACAAACTGGGATTGTAATTGAATGTTTAGGCCCAGTGATTTTTCCCAAAGATTCATTGTCAGTCTGCAAAGGGGGTAAGAATGAGTGCCCCCCCTGCTTGTTTATGTACCACATCACTGTGGTGTTGTCTGTCCGTATTAATAAGTGGCCTTGTTGAAGTTGTTGCCCAAAGGCCTCGATGGCATGCATTACTGCTAACATTTCTTTTTGATTGATATGCAGATGTGCTTCCTTTGGAGACCATTGTCCTTGAATACATCTGCCTTCCATGTGCGCCCCCCATCCAAGGTCTGAGGCGTCTGTGGTCATGGTCTGTGTTATCTGAGGTTTTTTGAATGACATACCTATGTTTGACTGGCTTGCTGAGGCCCACCATAGAAATTCCTTTTGAAGACATGGAATGAGTGGGATATTTGCTTCTAGGTTGTTGCTGTGTTGAAACCATAAGCTTTTTAAGTACCATTGAAGCTTTCTCATGTGTAGTCTTGCTAGTGGAACCAGGAGGATGCAGGATGCCATGTAACCCAGGGCCTGTAGGAAACTCCTTGCAGTCATCTGGGTGAGCTTTGCTAAACTTTTGAAGTAATGGGTTAACTTCTTTTGCTTGTCTTCTGTCAGGTAAGCCACTTGAGAGGCTGTGTCTAGTTTGGCTCCTAAGGAGGTTATTTGCTGGGATGGCTGAAGTCTTGACTTTTGAAAGCTGACTGTGTATCCCAGAGCCTGTAGCACGTGTATGACATAATTCAAGTTTTTTGTCAAAGTTAGTTTGTTGTCCGCTTGTATGAGGCAATCGTCCAGGTACGGGTAGATTTGAATCCCCTGGAGCCTGCAATGAGCAATTACTGATGCCAGGCATTTCGTGAATACTCTGGGCGCAGTAGATAAGCCAAATGGCAATGCTGAGACTTGATAATGCTCTGGCCCTGCAAGAAATCTGAGGTATCTTCTGCAGCTGTGTCTGATAGGGACATGCAGGTATGCCTCCTTGAGGTCCAGAGTAATCAGCCGACCCCTTGCCCAGCATGGGAAGGAGTTGCTGTAGAGTCAGCATTTTGAACTTTGGTACTATGAGGAAAGTGTTTAAAGCGGACAAGTCCAGTATTGGTCTCCATTGACTTTCTTTTCTTGGTACAAGAAACAGTCTTGAATAAAACCCCTGGCCTTGTTCTTGTTGTGGAACTTTTTCTATTGCTTTGATCTGTGCAAGCAGAGAAATTTGCTTTATAGCCTCTGCCCTCTGATTTTGTGGAAGGTTTGGCATGTCTTGTTTTCTTGGCAAAGTGTGGAAGTGGAACCTGTAACCGTGGTCTATAATGTCCAAAATCCATTTGTCTGTTGTCAGTTTGTGCCAATTTTTTGAAAACAGAGATAACTTTCCGCCCAAAGGAGCCTCTGTTTGCTCCTTGGTTAGCGGAACTAGAGGAAAGTCATTGAGATTGTCCCTGCGGGGCAGGAGAAACTCCTGTGTCACTTCTTTGGTTTGTTGGTTGCCATTGTCGTCCCCTATAGGATCCTCTGTATTGGCCTCTTCCTCGGCCACGCCTGTTTTTGCCCCTTTGTGATCTTTCAGGATTAGGAAAGGACCAGTTTTTAGAAGGCCAGTTCCTGCTGAATCTGGGAGGCTGAACCTGAAGGAAATCTTTTACTGTCTGAACTGACTTGGCTTTTTCCTCAATGGACTTTAAAACATCTTTAGCATTAGCACCAAAAAGCTTGTTCTTTTCCAAGGATGCGTCAAGAAGTTTTGCCTTAACATGATCTGGTAAGGGTTGTTCTTTCAACCATGCATGTCTACGAATGACCGCCCCTGTCATAGCTGCCCTACATGAAGCCTCCAATGCATCATATCCACACTGTAGAAAGTGATTGCTAACCTGTTGAGCATTATGTACAGTCTCCTGCAAAGACTTCCTATCTAAAGGTTCAGGGGAGGCCAATGTTTTCTGCAAATCATCTAACAGGAAATCCTGATATTGAAACATGTGAAAGAGACAATTGAGAGCTCTCATAGATAAAGTAGTGGAGGTGTAAACCTTCTTCCCCCATCTCTCTAAGGACCTTGCTTCCCTGTTAGAAGGCAAAGGATTTTTGGAGGTGGTAGCCGAAACCCCTTTAGGTCCCTGGGAAATTGTTTCTAAATCAACAGCATGGGCCTTGAAGAAATGAGAATGGGTTTCTGGAACCCTATAGTATCTGTCAGGCTTGGCAGGGGCAGGAGGAAGAGTATCAGGGGTGACACGAGTCAGAATACAAATCATCCAAAACATCAAGCACAGGAGGTATAGCTAAGGGTCTGTACTGGGGCTTTTTAAGGAAGGTTCGAAGGCGCTTTCTGGAATCAGAATATTCCTGGCCTTGCCACTTGAAATGCTCCCTCATGGAATGCAGAACTTCCCCAAAAGAAATATCCTCAGGAGGGGAGGCTGAGGGAATGGAGTCCTCTGCATCTGAATCCTCATAGGTCTGGAAGGGCTCTTCCTGGCCTTCGGAGCGAACAGAGTCCTCAGAATCTTCATCTGAAGGAAGAGGGTCAGAGGGTTCAACCCTGGGCCTTTTGTCAGGAGGAGGCTGGGATCCTCTCTCAGGATGGGCCTGGGAACCTCTGATCAGGGAAATTAAATTAAATCTGCTGCCATAGACATGATTTGTGTTTCAGGAGTAGGCTGAGGTAAGGTTTTAGCAGTAAGATGCTTGGACTTGCTGGCTGCCTTAGCACGTGTGTAGGCCTTGATAGACATGGACATGGGAGGCCTAGCTGCTCCACGTGCAGGAGTGACCTTATCAACAGCAATGGTCTCGGGCATTTCCTCGGTTTCGGTATCCGGAGGAAAATCAATAACTGGCGTCGGAGTGGCCTCCGGTATCGGAGGTATCGGTAAAGCGGTATCTTCGGTTCAGAGCGGTGGAATAACCGACTCAGAGGGAACCGGGGCACTCGCGGTTAGTTTTGTCGTGGTGTCAGTGGAAGACACGGGCCGAGGATGTCGGTCCCGGTCTTTTCGTTTCTTAGGAGTCTGCGTTGTCGGTTGTTCCGACGGCATTGTATAATGAAATTTGTCGCCGAAGAAGTCTTCTGCGAACTCCGCCCGGTGCCTGAGAGTGTGCTTATTGAAGCGAGCACAGGCGACACAGGCCAAGACGTCGTGTTCTGGGCCAAGGCAAGGGAGGCAGTAAGAGTGGAAATCCTTATGAGGTATTTGTTTACCACAAGACAAACAATTATTTACTTTTTCAGTAATTTCTGACATCGGCTGAGGCAAGAAAAGGTCCCCAACGGGGTACTTAGCTTTTTTGATGACTTTGGTTTCGAAGAATACAGGAGCTGACCGACCGGCACTTGCGAACTGCTTCTGCTTCGGGCACCGCGCGGCAAGAAAGACTGAAGAAGATGGCGTCGGCTGATGCTTATATACTCCAGCCGCCCTGACGTCGGAGAGAAATGCGACATCAGCCGACGTCGGACCCAGACTTTGGAATCCGGCCGACCGAGGGCTGCCTGAGGCAGGACAACCCATATGTTATGACTGCAGTTGCATTCTTGAAAGACATCCAGGACTGCAACAGTGAATACACTCTGACATCTACATTTATGGTAAGTATACACAACTGTACTATGTTCTTCGTGTTTCACTGTTGCAGTCATCACCTGCGGGAGGATTCCCAAAGCTGAGGAGAGGGGTGGTAGGATTAGTAAGAAACCTAGGAATGGGTCAGGATGCCCTGCAGAACTGCAGAGGAAAACCCTGCCCTAGCCTTGGAAAATAGAAGTAGGTGGCAATGCTTGGTAAAGGTATGGACAGAAATCCAGGTGGCAGCTTCCAGGGTGTCCCTGTTGGGAATTCCTCTGAGGAATGCTGTGGAAGTGGAGGCTGCCCTAGTGGAATGGGTTAGAACAGACTTTGGGGGGGGGGGGGGGTTCCCATACAATCTGTAGCAGAAATGGATACAGTGTGATATCCACTTGGAAATGGGCTTCCCCTCTGCCCCTGGGGCAAAGCTGATAAGTAGTTGGTCTGTTTTCCTGAAGGGTTTAATACGGTCCAGATAGTATCTGAGCTGTCTGTGCACATCTAGTGAGTACATAATTCTTTCCCCCTTATTTTGAGGGTTAGAAAAGAAGGTGGGTAGATGTATGGCCTGGTTGAGAGTTACATTAGATACCACCTTAGGCATAAAGGAGGGATTAGCCTTAGGGAGACCCTGCTTGCATGGAAGATGATGAAGGGCTCAATGGCCATCAGTGTCTGAAGTTCTGAAACACTTTTGGCTGAGGTGATAGCTAGCAGAAAAGCAGTCTTCCAGGAGAGGTATCTTAGTTCTACTGAAGCAGCAGGTTCGAAGGGTGGTAAAGTTAGTTTTTCCAAAACGTAATTCAGGTCCCAGGCTGGAGTGGGTGGCCTTCTGTGAGGTCTGATATTAGAAGCCCCTCTGAGGAATTGTTTAATCAAATAATGGGAGAATAGGGGCTGTTCTGTATCCAAATGAGCTGAAATAGCTGAGGCATGGATTTTAATAGAGGAGAAGGAGAGGCCACTATTAAGTAGCTCCGCTAGGTAGTCCAGGATAAGAGGGATGGAAGGTTGTGAGGTATTGCCCCCTCTGGACTGGCTCCAGAAGCAGAATCTTTTCCATTTTCCTGCATAAGATTTTCTGGTGCTGGGCTTTCTGGCCTCTGTGATAATGTCTAGGACCTGTTTGCTTAACAGGGGCCCCTTGTTTGCCTTTAGAGTATTAGCCATGCTGACAGTTTGAGAGTCTGCAAGTCTGGGTGCAGCATTTCCCCTCCACCTGAGTTAAGAGGTCTGAGATCAGGGGAAGCTGCCTGGGAGGCTGTAAGGTCAGGCTGCACGGTAAGGGGTACCAATGTTGTCTGGGCCAATCTGGAGCAATGAGGATGGCCTTTGGTCTCTCCTCCCTTATTTTGATCAGTACCTTGGGAATAAGAGGCACAGGAGGGAATGTGTACGCAAAGAGGGTGTTCTAGGGGAAGGTCAAGGCATCCATCTTCCACGCTAGGTGGTGATACTCCCTGGTACAGAATTTTTTCAGCTGATGGTTGAGATGCAAAGCAAAGAGATCCACCTCCGGAGTTCCCCGCGTCCGAGTGATTAGTAAAAAGATTTTTCTGTAGAGCTGCCATTCGTGGGGGTCCAGCAAGTTTCTGCTTAGGTGATCTGCCAGGGTGCTGTTGATCCCTGGTAGGTATTGGGCTATCAGGTGTTGTTCCATGGAAGAGGCTGTCAGCCAGAGGTTCATGGCCAGCCTGCACAGAGGGTAAAGAATGGGTCCCCTCCCTCTTTGTTGATGTACCACATTACTGTGATGTTGTCTGTTTTGATAAGGAGATCCCCTGGCTTGAGATGGGGTATGAAGGATGTCAGAGCCTTTTGTACTGCAATCATTTCCTTCTGGTTGATGTGAAAGGGAAGGTGCTGGGCATCCCAAAGACCTTGGGTGCACCTGCATTATAGATGAGTGCCCCAAGCTATGTCTGAGGCGTCAGTGGCAATGGTCTGCCCGATTGGGTGGAGGGTGAAGGAAAAACCCTTGCTCTGGGCACAGGCCCCTGCCCACCAAAGAAACTCAGCCCTTATACAGGAGATCAGAGGTACAGAGGTTCTAGAGGTTGAGAGTGCTGACTCCAAAGGTTCTTTAGGTACCACTGACATTTTCTCATGTGAAGCCTGGCCAGAGGAATTAGAAGGATGCAAGATGCCATGTACCCCAAGGCTTGCAGGACCTTCCTCGCAGTGAAGTGACTTCTGGAAGCCAGCTGGGTAAAATAGAGAGGTAGGAAGCTCTGCTTTTCTGGGGATTGGAAGACCATTTGGGATGCTGCGTCCAGCAGTGCTCCTAAGAAAATGATCTTCCTGGAGAGTGTTTGCCTTGATTTCTTCTCGTTGATGGTGTACCCTAAGGAGGTTAGGAGGGTTTTGACAAAGAGGAGGTCCTCGAGAAGCTTTTCTTTGCAATCTGCCTGAATAAGGGTAAATTTGGATATTTTTCTGTCTGCAAAAGGCTATGGCAGGGGCTAAGCATTTAGTGAATAGCTTGGGAACAGTAGATAAGCCAAAGGGTAGCACAGAGAACTGAAAGTGTTGAGAGCCTGCTCTGAAGCAAAGGAATTTCTTGCAGGATTCCCTTATGGGGATGTAGAGGTAGGCATCTTTTAGATATAAGGTAACTAACCAGGTATTTTTTGTCAGCATAGGCAGCAGCTGCTGCAAAGTTAGCATTTTGAATTTGGGGACCACCAGGAAGGTGTTTAGAATGGATAGATCCAGGATGGGGTGCCAAGTAGCCTCTTTCCTGGGAACAAGGAATAGTTTGGAATAAAAGCCTTTGCCTGTTTGATCTAAGGGGACAGGTTATACTGCCCCTTGGGATATGAGAGTTTGGACTCGTTTTAATGCCTCTGCCCACTGATTTGGAGGCAAGTCTGGGTACCCTCTTGGAAATGGGAGTTAGTTGAAGGAGAACTTGTATCCATGAAAAATGATCTTTAAGACCCACTGGTCCACTGTTACAGAAAGCCAATTTTCTTTGCTGAGGGAGAGCCTTCCCCCTAGCTTTTGGTGAGTGAAGAGGGCAGAGGGGGGAAGAGGGAGTCACTGATAGTTTTTGCCATAGAAGGATGGCTTAGAAATCCCTGCCTTTGGAGTGGAAGTGGTCCACCGTTTGGTTCTCTGCTATCCCTGGGATAGGAGTCTGGGTGGTCTGTCCCTGCAAGGCTTACCTTGCCCGTCTGCTAGGTGCAGAAAAGGACCAGTGATTCTGAGGGAAAATTCCTGCTGAACCTAGGAAGTTGTACCTGAAGGAAATCTTTTACCGTTTGCTGTCTTCCGTCTTTAAGCACCACTTCTGCTTTTACTCCAAACAAGCGGTCCTTATCCAAGGGTGCATCAAGTAATTTAGATTTGACATGATCAGGGAGAGGTTGTTCCTTCAACCATGCATGTCTCCTAATGAAAGATCTAGGGCATCATATCCACAGTGTGATGAGTGTTTAGCCACTTGACAAGTAGAGTGCAGTAAATCTGCTAACTCTTTCGAATTGGCACAGTGAGGAAAGGTTGAAATCTTTTGTTTTAATAGTTCCAAAGTATGCTGTTGATATTTTAACATGTGGAATTGACAGTTGAGTGCTCTGATAGCTAAGGTTGCAGAGGTGTATACTTTTTTACCCAGTCTGTCCACAGCTCTGGAGTCCTTGTGAGAAGGAATAGGATTCTTTGCAGAACTAGTCTTAGCTCCTTTTGGTCCCTGTGTAATGACCTCTGGGTCTGCAGCATGATTTCTGTACAGGTATTTGTGAGAATCTGGTACTCTGTAATACCGGTCAGGTTTTCTGGGAGCAAGTGGGAAGGTGTCAAGAGTTAAGCTGGATTCATGGAAGACATCATCAACCACCTCTAAGATTGGAGGGATGGCCAAGGGTCTGTGCTGGGGCAGGTCTAGAAACTCTCTTAGTCTTTTCTTAGACAGAGGGAAGTCCTAGGATTCCCAGTGGAAATGTCTCCTGTGGGTGTAAAGTGTTTCCCCAAAGGAAAGATCTTCTGGTGGGGAGACGGAAGGAATGGATTCCTCTGGATCTGAATCCTCATAAGCAGTAAGAGGTTGTTGTTCCTCTTCAAAATCTGAATAATCAGACTACTCAGAATCCTGTTCTGTCAGTATTGCAGGAGAAAGGTCTCTTTTCCTTTTAGAAGGTGTGGCCTGACTACCCCTGATAAGGGTGATAAGATCCTCTGCCATTTTATGCATTTGAGCTTGGGGTGGTGGAGCAGGAGTAAAATGGTGGCTAGAGGTAGTTTTCCTAGGAGTGGCCTTGCCTCTAGGCTTAAGATTATCCATCGGTCTGACAGAAACAGTAGTCAGAGGAGAAGACGTTGTTTTTTTGTCTAGATTCGGTAGTGAGGAAAACCTTCCCGGAAATCGGTGCCTGCATCACAGCTCCAAACCCAACCAAGGCAGAGACAACCAAAGGCTCAGAAGATGAAGATTTCTGCGGCATACTGGACTCCGAAAGGGTCTCAGTAGAGGCCTGTGAAAGTATCGAATTGGGCATCAGGGGCTGCAAAGGCACCTCAATGAATTCCGGAGAACTGATGACTTGCTTAATGGTAGGGTTGTCAGAAGGCTTAGCCTTGTGTGGTCTGTCTCTTATCTTTATCCTTATGTTTTTTTGGAATGTCTACAGATTGTTGGCTGACTGATGCCACTTTGGAATGCGAAGACGGAAGACAAAAATACCTGGCTACAATAAGAGCTCTACGACAAATGGTTCTCGTGTTAAAGAGGGAACAGAACCGGCAATGGGGGATGTCGTGTTCTGGGCTTAAACAAGTGACACAGTATGAATGGAAGTCTCGGTGTGGTATTTGCTTTCAACAGGCGAGACAATTGTTAACTTTTTTGGACATTGGTTAGTGCAAGTAAAAAGAATCCCCAACGGGATACTTAGCTTTAGACGTTTTCAGCTGTAATTCAAACTCTGGTAGTGACCAACTGGCACACTTGGGAACTGCTTCTGTTACAGGCTCCACAGCAAGAAAGACTGATGTAATAGCATCGGCTGCCTTCCTTTATAGCACTGACGACCCGACGCCAGGCAGCAAGCGACAGCAGCCGACGCAGAAAAACACTGACTGGTATTCAGGCCGGCCGAAGGCTACCACAGCACGGATAGCCCACAGGTGATGACTATAACAGTGAAACACGAAGAACATCTGAAAAATGCCTGATGCATTCTCTTGTAGTCTAAATGGACTATCAATGACCTGTAGGAATTGGCTGACGCTAATAACAAATGATGAGGGTATGGAACTAGCACGTGGCTCGAATACCACAGATGCACACTTTCAGCATGGGATGGGGTCTAATTTCATGAGGGCTATTCCTTTGAAGTGTGTACAGGCTGGAAGGGAGTTCAATAAGCAACATTTTCTAAGCATCAAAATTCTTATCCCTAGGCACAGTCTCCCTCTCACTAGCACAGACATTTTTTTTTCAAAAAGTTCCTAAACACACAGGGGAAGACCTGCAAGAGGTTTTAGTATGGGGGCAGCACTGATCTTCTTTAATTCTAAACACTGTCTTCTTTTTCTTTAGTGTGAAAGGCTTAAATCCAGCACAAATGGAACATCACTCATCAAAATGAGCTTCTCCTAGGCATTTAGTAAGTTTGTCTTGGGGCAGAATTTTCACCCCACACTTGCACTTTTTATCGTCTTTTTTTTTTTTTTAACTCTTAAAAAAAGAACACAACTATGACAGAAGAAACTGGAATATAGTGGAGACAGGAACCTAACTACAGCAACAACACTGAACTATAAAAAAATGCTTTCAGAAAGAGAAAAGGAACAGACTGACTTGCAGCATGTCAGCAATCAAGGAAATCATGGAACTCAGTGGAACAGACACCTAATGCTCTTTGGGAAAGTTTTGTGTGCTGAAACAAGTCCTAGGACAGTGATGGTGAACCAATGACGCACGTGTCAAAGATGACACACCACGACGCTTTGGGTGACACACCAGCATTCAGCAACACCCAAGTTACCAAAGAAACTGAATGAACAAAAATACAAGAAATATGTGACCCTGCACTTATTTATTAAAACACAGCAACAAAAAGTCATTAATTGATGTTAATCAAATTAAATGCACGAGTTAATTTTTTTTCAGTTCACTTCAAAATTACTATTAAAAAGTAGGGTAATTTTTGGGGCACTATTTTAAGCCCAATTATCAGTGCACATATTGTTTTCTATTCTAAGTCACTGATTTTTCTTTTACTTTTTAATACATAGCAGCACACATGATTGGACTGTATTTTTTAAATAAATTAATATGTAAAGAACTGTTTCTCTTTTGTCGGGGGGGGGGGGGGCAAGCAGTGTCAAGATAGGCATTTTCCAAAGTTTTGACACGCTGAGCCCAAAAGGTTCACCATCACCGTCCTAGGATTGTGTGTCTTTTGGCTTTTCCCGGTTAGGGGTTGCCACAGCGGAACTCCGGTCCGCTAATGATTGGCAGTAGAGTTTTACATGCTGACGAGATAAAATTCTGAACAAAATACATAACAGTTCCCAAATGACAAAAAAAAAAAAAAAAACAATTTCTTGATAGGATGAGACACATCCAAAAGGGGTAAAATGCAAGGAATTAGAAAGAAGCAAACAATGCTTTGGCCAGGAATGCCTATCCAAACAGAATGAAATAAAATTAAATAGTATGGAGGTGAATGATTTACAAACAATCCTAAAAGGATGGCAGACCACCCAGTTTCAGATCATGCAATATATGCATAAAGTCAAGATGTGAGAAGATTACATGGGAGAATCCAAACATAAAATGACTACTCTAAAATATCCTCAAGTCTGATTGCCAAGTGTTAAACATAATCCAAACACAGCAGAATCTAATGAGAAAGAGTTGGAGCAAAAGGCTACAAGGGATATCAACTCAGACCTCTGGAATTTAGGTATAGGTTCATACTAGGCTATCTGCCCTAGGGCATTTATAAGCCTAGCCAGAATGTGTTTGGCTTTCGCCACCCATTTTAAATTTATTTTGCTATGCCCTTTTTCGAGGTTAGTATACTGTGCCTCTGTCTAACAGTGACACAGAAGTGATACCCGGGGTAAACCTACGATCTCCCATCCACTCATCAAGATTCCTCTTGAAGAGAGTCAATGAGGGACTCTGCCTAACCTGGACTGGGATTTTATTCCAGAGTGAAGGGAGCCTCTGGGTTATGAATCTGTCCCTCCAGCATGTCCTATTTATTTCAGTGCTGAGGTTCAAGTCTCTCGAGCGCGTAGCTCGATGGGATTTGGATTTTCTGAGGTGCAGCATGTCCATTAATTCCGGGTTGGACATGGCTTTATATGTCAGGCACAGATCGCCTCTGAACAGGCGGTATGCCACTGAGTAGAGCTGGAGTTTCTTTAACCGGGCAGCATATGGCATCTGTCTGAGCCCTTTGATCCTCTTGGTGAGGTACTTTAGGGGGCTTTCCAGTTGCTGCAGGTGTCTGGTAAGGTACATCCCAAAAGGGGCATTATACTCAATTATGGGCCTGATGAGGGATGAGTAAAGAGGCACGATGACCTCCCCTGATCTAGATGTGAATCCCTTCATGATTAGGTGGGCTATATAAAATGTTTTTCTAACCACTTTGGCCACGTGGTTGTCAAATGAGAGATTGCTATCAACTTGGGTCCCCAGGTCCCTAATTACTTCTTCTGTACTTAATGGATTACCACCTATGTGGTAATTTGTGGGCACTTTGTTTTTGAAAAAGGGGATGACTATACACTTTTTGGCATGTAGCTTGAGGCCATGGCTCTGGCACCAGTTGTCTGTTTCTATAAGGCCCTTTTGGAGGATGCTTGTGTCGGCTGGAGAGTCGATTATGGTGCCCAGTTTGCAGTCATCTGCGAACTTGGTCAGCCACCGTCCTTCCGTGTTGGCCTGTACCTCCAAGAAATATATACCGAACAAGAGAGTTCCCAGGACTGAGCCGCCTTGTGGGACACCACCTGTAACTGGTTTGGAGTCTGACATGGCTCCAGCAATTCTAACCATGTGGGTTCTGTCCTTGAACCAGTTTGCAATCCATCTAGTGACATAGGGGTTTATATTTAAGCTGGTGAGCTTATTTATAATGCCCGAGTGGGGTATTGTATCGAAGGCTTTTGCGAGGTCCAGGTAGGCTGTGTGGACCACCTTCCCCTCGTCAATCGCCTTGGTGACTGTTTCAAAGAAATCAACCAGGTTTTAAGAGGCAGGATCTGCCCTTAAAGCCGAACTGGGTAGGATCCAGTGTCTGTAGGTCCCCAATATCCTTTCCATAGCTTTGCAGACCAAGCTAGTCAGGCTTATGGGGCAATAGTTTCCAGGATCCGTTGAGGCACCACCTTTATGGAGAGGGACCACTGTTGCTGTACGCCACTCTTTGGGCACATATCCTGTAGTAAGGCTGAGATTGAACAGTAGTTTTATGTTTGGGTTTAGCTCTTCTTGGAGTTCATGTAGGACGCAGCCCGGGACACCGTCTGGTCCCATTGATGCTGTGTTGTTTGCTTTGGAGAGGGCGGCTCTTACCTGAGCAACTGTGCTGTCAGGGGCAGCACTCTGCTGGGATAGATATTTGCCCTTTGGTGGGGAGTTTGCGCTGAACCTGTCAGCTAGGATGTTGGCAATGTCTGTGGGTTCAGTGTATTTTTTGTCATTTTGGACTAATTCTGAGCATATCTGGGAATTACCACCCAGGTTCCTAACATAACTAAAGAAAGCCTTGTGATTATCCTTAGTGTCCTGTGCAATCTTTCTCTCAAAGCTGGCCTTAGACAATTTTATGAGTGCCCGTAGTTTTTTGCTAATACTGATCAGTGATGCCTTCCCTTTTTGGGATTTTCCTCTATCATTTAGTAGCTTCCTCCTTCTATTGTATAGTTTGTTTATGGCTGGGGTCCACCAGACAGGACGTCTGCCTTTGGAGGATTGGGTCTTGGTTTTATTTGGGATCGCATGATCCACGCATTCCTGAAGGTGTTCATAGAATGCGTTTATAAAGGATTCTGCGTTCTGGGCCGTATTTTCCACAGGCCCGGGGGCTTTGTAGGATTCCACCTCGGTTTTGAGAAGTGTGAAATTTGCTTTAGAGAAGTTTTTCACTGTGGTTTTCTGGGCAGGGGGTGGGGTCGGGATGTGAATATCCAGTGAGATTAGTTTATGGTCTGATCTCACCAGTGAGGGATACACTTCTGGTCTGGAGCATAGAGTCCCCATGTTGGTGATGATCAGGTCCAGTATGTTTTCCCCTCTTGTGGGAGTAGTAACAAGTTGTTCCATAGCATTTGAGTTTACAAATTCTAGGAACCTTTGGGCTAGGGTGTTGGAGCTAGAGTAATGCTCCCAGTCTATGTTTGGGTAGTTGAAGTTGCCCAATATAATGGTGTTTGGAGAGACCTTCATATTTTCCAGTGTTCTCAGAAAGGCCGAGTGGGGTTCCTGGGTTTGGGAGGGTGGTCTGTAGCAGGCTATAAACTGGAAGGCAGTTTTACCCACTGTTAGTTGCACATGGATAGTCTCTGATGCTTCGTGCTTTGCCACCAACCTGGAAGTGTGGGTATCTTTGATGAATATCGATACTCCCCATCCTTTTGTGGTTCGGTCCAAGTTTTGGGGCCGAAAAGCATGGTATGAGGTATAACCTGGTAGTGCTGGAGTGCTCTCGGGAGCCCTGAACCAGGTTTCTGTTACTGCACAGATATCGATGTTCTCCATGCTAAGGAGAGTTTCGAGTGCGTGCATCTTGAGGTTTAGACTTCTGGCATTGAGTAGCATTACTCTTAGTTTCTTATCCCTTGTGATACCTATGGAGGTGGGTTTGTCTTTTGAGCCTTGCCTAAAAAAGGCACTATGGGGGTAGCAAGAGCCTTTGCCAATATCTGAAAGCCCAGGGGTGACAGGTGCAAGCCGTCCCTAGCGAAGCATCGTGGCTTGTCGAGCATATCATCCCAAGCTGACAGGCATTGGATCCCCTTTGAATGACACCGGTACTTAAGCCAGTTGTTGAAATTGATCATCTTGTCTTCATCTTGTGGCATCATTCTTGGTGAGGGTAAGATGCTACTCAAGGTCAGGGTCATACCGGCCTGGGCTACATGCTCAGAGAGCTCCTTTATGTCTCTTTTTATGTAGTCCAGGGAGGTACGTCTCAGGTCATTCACACCAGCATGGACAATGACTGATTCATATTTGTACTTGCCTTGAAGTGACCTGAGTGCTTGTGTTATGTGGCGGATCCTAGCACCAGACAGGCTGCTCACCGTGACCCTCTCCTTGTTCAGCCTGGTGAGTGGGACGTCAGTGTGCCTGACGATAGAGTCACCTATTACAAGTGTATCAGGTGTGTTGTTTAGTCTTAAGGGCTGTGACTGTTCGGCACACTGGCTTTGTGAGATATGTGTTGCACGTAGGGTTGCCACCCCTCCGTTTTTTTTCTGGACTATCCGGAAATCAAACTGATTCTCCGGTAGTCCGGAAAACACTGTACAAACTCCAGTATTCTGTTTCAAAAAGGAAACAGACTATCGGAGTTTGTAAATTGGCTGATTTACTATGCTTTTTTACAGAAAAGCATAGTAAATCAGCTGAAAGCAGGTAGTGGGAATGGAAAAAGAGGTCGTTCCGTGCTGGGTGATGTCATCATGACATCACAAAATGGGTGGAATGTGGGCAGGAGAATGGGTGAGACAGGCAGGGTTATTGGTGATGCAGGTTGTGTGGCTTTACTCCGGTTTTAGCCACGATGAAAGGTGGCAACCCTAGTTGCACGTGTTTTGTTTTGGGGTAGCGGTTGCTTGGGTGTCTTTGCTGCTTAGGCAGATCTTTATTTAGAGCCTCCGAGTATGTTTTTGTGTGATTATGTGTTTGGTTTGCTGTCGTGGTAGGTCTATGTGAGACTGGAATTGTAGTGAGTGTGGTTTCCTTCTCCTCCTGACTGGTTATGCCAGTACTGAGTTGAGAGCGCTTAGCCTCCAGTTTGGCTATACGGTTGCATCTCTCACATGTGTTGGAATTTGTTGGGAGGAGGAGAGGGTTGTCTGTGTACATGAGGCAGTTGTAACATTGCCTCAAGATTCCCAGATTCACCAGCTGGACCGGAGAGGAGATTGACAACTGACCTTTGGACATGCTAGAATAATATTGGGAATTCCTTAATAATTGAAAACAAGGGCCAGTGGGGAGTGAGGGTGTAGTGCTTTTAATTTTTAGTGCTGACTTATATAATTGCTTTAGCGAGCAAGTGCCAGGTAACTTAAGTGCAATGTGTTACAGGTAACTTAAATGCAAAAATGACAAACAGTAACTTTCTTTCAAGTGAAACAAGGAAATAAGTACGGTAAGCAATGCAGATATCACTAGTGATCCACAGAAGCACTGAGAAGCCGCGTATTAGGTGGAATTAGCGTTCCAGGGAAATAAGCAAACAAACAACAAGCATATAAACAAAGCTAGATTCAGCAGGCCTGGATCTAGTCTATGCTACAGCAAACAAGGTGTACCAATTTCAGTAAGATACAGTTCAAATATTCAGGCACTATAAATCTTTAACCAGAAATTCCCAGCTCAGAAGGCAGAGTCCAGCCTCTTCTCCCACAAGAGTGCAGACCACGAACCTTCTTAATGTAAAATAACTGGCCTGAAGCCCAAGTGCTTAAACCAGAACTAATACACTTTAAGAATAACAGACACTGGGCTCTCAATCAGCAGTTCCCAACTTAGAAGGATGAATGCTACCTGTCCTGCCACCACAGTGCATGCCACAAACCTTCCTAATGTAAAACAACTGGTCTGAAGCCCAGGTGCTTAATCCAAAAGACTTAGAATGATAGCTACACTTTAATCAAGTTACTACCAAGCAGTAATAAATACAAATGAATACTTTAGAGAATGCCTGGATTAGTGCTCAAGTTACACAAACAAAGCTAGATCCAGCAGGCCCGAATCCAGTCTATGCCACAGCAAACAAGGCGCACCAACTTCAGTAAGAAGCAGTTCAGATATGCATGCACTATAAGCCTTTAACCAGAAATTCCCACCTCAGAAGGGCAGAGTCCAGCCTCTCTTCCCACAAGAGTGCAGACCACGAACCCTCTTAATGTAAAATAACTGGCCTGAAATCCCAAGTGCTTAAACCAGAATTAATACACTTTTAGAATAACAGACACCGAGCCCTCAATCAGCAGTTCCCAACCTAGAAGGATGTAAGCTACCTGTTCTGCCACTACAGTGCAGACCACAAACCCTCTCAGTGCAAAACAACTGGTCCAAAGCCCAAGTGTTTAAACCAAAAGGCTTAGAATGAGTTACACCAAGCAGTAATAAATACAATTGAGTACTTTTAAGATGGTGCAAAAGTAAAATAAAGTAGGTAGAAACACAAGTACAGTGAAAGCAGATGATTTTTTTTTCTGAACAAATGCTGAAATCAAAGAAACAGATTTGAGTGCTGAAACTAGAAAACTGGTTAGTTATAAGAAAAAAAACTAAGCTAGAAGGCTTCCCTCCAACACAGAAGGGCTTGGGGGATCAGAAGCCTACAAATAGTCTATACCACTTAACAGGAAAGGTAGGAAACAAGCTTAATTTTTTTTCTGTTTCCCAGATGCTCTCTTTGTACACAGTAGGAGTGCCTGAAATCAGAATATGATCTCACTGCACTCAGTTGAGTGAGCAAATGAGATGGGCCCAGAAGGAGTATCCAAACACAAATTTACAAGAGGGGCGGGCAGTTTCAAGGCCACTAAGATTAACACCAAAACAAAAACAGGGAGGGTGGGTGGGACTAAAAGAAGAGCAGAGTCAAAACTTCCAGTTCAGTTAATATTCCTGCAACACACAGTTAAAATCAATTTAAATACTGTATTTTTTTGAAAAAAAGTGCAGATAAAGGTACTTAAATTCTCTTATACGTCCAGTTGAATACAGCAAGTTCTTAGTCGGCCAAAGCTGAGGTTTTTAAGCAGAAAATATTTCACACTGTACCACTTAAATAGGCAAGGACAGGAAATCAAAGAATGTGGCTACCCTCACACCTGTAATTACTAGCAAATAACAAAATTCAGCAAACACTGACTAACTTCCAGTTCAGTTAATATTCCTGCAACACACAGTTAAAATCAATTTAAATACTGTATTTTTTGGGGAAAAAAAGTGCAGATAAAGGTAATTAAATTCTCTTATACGTCCAGGTGAATACAGCAACTTCTTAGCCGGCCAAAGCTGAGGTTTTTAAGCAGAAAATATTTCACACTGTACCACTTAAATAGGCAAGGACAGGAAATCAAAGAATGTGGCTACCCCCACACCTGTAATTGCTAGCAAATAACAAAATTCAGCAAACCCTGACTAACTTCCAGTTCAGTTAATATTCCTGCAACACAGTTAAAATCAATTTAAATACTGTATTTTTTGAAAAAACAAAGTGCAGATAAAGGTACTTAAATTCTCTTATACGTCCAGTTGAATACAGCTAGTTCTTAGCCGGCCAAAGCTGAGGTTTTTAAGCAGAAAATATTTCACACTGTACCACTTAAATAGGCAAGGACAGGAAATCAAAGAATGTGGCTACCCCCACACCTGTAATTACTAGCAAATAACAAAATTCAGTAAACACTGACCAACTTCCAGTTCAGTTAATATTCCTGCAACACACAGTTAAAATCAATTTAAATACTGTATTTTTTGAAAAAATGCAGATAAAGGTACTTAAATTCTCTTATACGTCCAGTTGAATACAGCAAGTTCTTAGCCGGCCAAAGCTGAGGTTTTAAGCAGAAAATATTTCACACTGTACCACTTAAATAGGCAAGGACAGGAAATCAAAGAATGTGGCTACCCCCACACCTGTAATTACTAGCAAATAACAAAATTCAGCAAACACTGACTAACTTCCAGTTCAGTTAATATTCCTGCAACACACAGTTAAAATCAATTTAAATACTTTATTTTTTTGAAAAAAAAAGTGCAGATAAAGGTAATTACACTAATGACTCAATCACTTAACAGCTCAACTGTCAATGGACAGAAGGTCAAAAAGCAGACTGCCTGCTTGAGAGTTAAATAATAAAGGAAATTTTAGCGAGAAATCAGCAGAGACATACTATGATAGGAGCAACAGCAGATTACCAGATTCACAGATTTGAGACAAAGACTACAAAAGCCACATGGATGTCCACATCCTGATGCTGAAGCTGATATTAAAGCAGCTGAATCAAGGTCTTTTGAAGTTCATGGGGAAGGTAGGAAGCTGTGTAAAAGAAATCACAGACACATGCACAAAGCAAATGTGTCAAAAATTAAATGCCCAAGATGAGTAACCACAACTATCTCTGTTGTATGGAAATAGACTGCAAAAAACTGTTGCAGTCAAGCACTGCAGAGGACAATTCCTGAAGTCATGTCTCCACAAGAAGCTGCAATGCAGCAAAATCTCCTCCAAAAGCAAGAGCTTATGCTCAATATATGTATCATCCTATTAAATTCTCCAGATAGCACAGGCCACTGAAGAGACTGTTTCAGATTTTAAAAAGATTACAAGGACTGAATAGTTAATTAAAAATCCCTTTTTCAACATGTAAAAGTTTTCACCTGGATGTAAATAGCTCATGACATGCCTAGTATACACATTTAATGTTGATATGCAGTGATCAGTGCCTGCTTCCCACTCCTGTTTTTCAGTTTTAGTCTTCTCACAGCCTCTGCTAGTTCACTCTATGTGTCCCATGATACCACCTTAACTTTTACTATGCTTTTGATTTTGCTCAGCATTTCCTTTGTCTGCGACTCCTACTTTTCTTCTTGTCATAACAATACAGTCAACAGGGGCATCTTGTGATGTGTCATACAGGTTTTCTTCCATTTGTTACTCACATACTACAGCTAGCTCCATTTACAAATGAATGCTTCATTACTTCTTCTCGTACTCCTGTTCCACCAGTTAGGTATCTAGAATGTGTTCATAGCTACTGCTCTTGTCCTCTGCATTTCCTTGTATCTTCCTGTCTGATTACATACTTCACCATCTTTCTTCTCCAAGGTGAACAAGTTGCCTACACAACAGAGTCACAAAAATGCATGGTTTCTACAGGATCCCTAAAACTACTCCGCTCAAAAAACTGTAACAGGTCCACAAGTACAATTACTCCCTACAGGCTAATATTAATAATCACTGTGAAAAACAACTGAAAAATACCTCTCAGCACTTTGCGATCCGGTCCTTTTCAACATTCACTTTTCAATCATTTCAAACAGCTTTTCCGCTAACAAGTCCTCAAATTCAAAGCAGCACTGTACAAAAGATGTACAAAAATGCTTCATGTCAAAATTTTCATCCCAAGCACTAAGACGACCGGTTGACATCACAGGAATCAATCTATAAATCCATGCTTCTTGTTTATTTAGTTTACATTTGTTTACCAGGTGTGCCCAACTGGGCCAGAAGTCTATTTTCAGCAAATGCCCGGGGAGAAAAGCTCCTTTACAAAAGTTTATTTTGAAAAAAAAATCACATGAAAGTAACACACAAGTCACTTGTACACAATCACGTGCTAGTAACTGCTGTACAGCTTCAAAAAAATAGTAAAAGTAAAAAAGTACAGTGGTTAAGATAACCTACAAGCTGATCTGAGTATAAGGCAACATACATCATGGTAATTTGATAAGCATGGAAGAAGCCACAAAATCAGAACATCTGTACTGGTTAATTATATACTTTTTTGATATACACAAATTTGTATGCATGTATGTGTAATACTGTGTGTGTGCGTATACATGTATATATATATATATATATATATATATATATATATATATATATATATATATATATATATATATATATATATTATATATATATCTGTTGTTGTTCTTTTGGCTTTTCCTGGAAAGGGGTCACCACAGCGGAACTCCGGTCTGCTAATGATTAGCAGTAAATTTTTATGGTGCCGGGGTGCCAGTTTGACGCCCAACCTTCAATGAAGGCACGCCTATATATATATATATATATATATATATATATATATATATATATATATATACACACACACATACACACATACATATATATATATATATATATATATATATATATATATATATATATATATGTACGTACATACATAGATACCAACTGGTCTCATCAATTTTTCTTGACATGTATAAAGCTTTCGATACAGTATCCCACCAAATACTTCTCAACAAACTAGCAACATATAACCTCAGTACATCCCTGACCTTCGTTTCACAGCTAACGTTCTAATTGACAGCAGTCTACGAAATGGGAAAACAAACTCTCCGCCCTTCTACCCATCTCTGTTGGAGTCCTGCAAGGCTCCATCCTTGGACCTCTCCTCTTCATCATATTTATCAATAACCTCAGTAATTCCACTCAACTAGCCTCTATCAATCAATACACTGATGACGCCACTCTTAACCTGCTCTGCCCCCTCACCTCAGGAACTACAAGAAAGAACACAAAAATCTCTCAAGACATGGGAAAACTACCTCACTGACCATCAACTCTTACTCAACCCAAACAAAACTAAGCTGATGGTCTTCTGTAATAAAAAAGCTAAAAATAACCAAGCTCCTCTCTCCATCTACTCCTCCAATGGTACAAAAATTGAACCAGTCAATCAAACTAAATTTCTAGGTGTAACAATGGATAACTGCCTAAAATTCGACAAACATATCACTAACAAAGTCCACATCAAACTGGGCTTACTCTATAGGGCCAAAAGTACAGTTTTGTACCTACCATAAATGTAGATGTTCGAGGATCCACATTGCTGCAGTCCTAACTATTGGGTAGTCCGCTGTCCCAGTCGGCCCGAATACCAAAGTATATGGCTGACGTCGGTCAAGGCGCATTAGACTGACGTCAGTACGTCAGGGTACTAATGCGCATGACCGACGTCATATCCTCAGTCTTTTCTTGCCCCAGATGTCAGAAGACCCTAAAAAGACAAGGCCAAAACCAAAAACTCCAAACATTCCTGCACCAAAAATATGTACAATATATACAAAACTACCAGAGTATAACCTCACCTACACAACCACCCTTAAACACAGAGGGGAAGGAGGGAGGGTAAATTGGACTGCAGCAATGTGGATCCTCGAACATCTACATTTATGGTAGGTACAAAACTGTACTATGTTCTTCATTCCACATTGCTGCAGTCCTAACTATTGGGTAGAATCCCAAAGCAGAGGTAAGGGAGGCTGGCAAATCATAAGGAAGCAGGAGCTGACAACATGCCTTGCAAAATAGCTGTGGCAAAACCAGCCCTAGATTTAGAGTAGAGAGGAAGGTGATGATGCTTAGAGAAAGTATGCACTGAACTCCAAGTAGCTGCCTCCAAAATATCCTTAGTTGCCACCCCCCTTAGAAATGCTGTAGAAGTGGCAGTAGCCCTAGTGGAATGAGGCCTAATCCCAGCTGGAATCTCCTTGCCATGATGGGAATAACAAAATGCAATGCAAAACCCAATCCACTTAGAAATAGTTTGTTTTGACACATGCTTGCCCTGAGAACTCAAAGCAAAAGAAACAAACAACTGCTGAGACTGCCTAAAATCCTTAGTCCTGCTTAAATAATAACGCAATTGCCTGTGTACATCTAAAGTGTGCAAAATCTTTTCCCCTTTATTTTGGGGATCTGCATAAAAAGTAGGCAAATGAATAGTTTGGTTTAAAGCCACACTAGAAACCACCTTAGGCATAAAGGAAGGATTAGTACGTAATGATACCCTATCCTTATGAAAAATCAAAAAAGGCTCTACCGCCATAAGGGCCTGCAATTCAGAAACCCTTCTTGCAGAAGTAATGGCCAACAAAAAAGCAGTCTTCCATGACAAGTATTTCAATTCAGCAGTAGCCGCAGGCTCAAAAGGTTGTAGAGTAAGTTTCTCCAACACAAAATTGAGATCCCAAGCAGGAGTAGGAGCTCTACGTGGGGGTCTTATATTCTTTGCCCCTCTAAGAAATTGCTTGAACAAAGGATGCGAAAACAATGGTGGGTCACAATCATAGTGAGCTGAAATTGCTGCAGCATGAATCTTAATGGAAGAGAAAGACAAACCTTTGTCCAATAACTCAGTAAGATATTGAAGAGCCACACTCAAATTAGGCTCAGAAATCTCCAAATAGTTTGCTACACTCCAAAATAAAAATCTCTTCCATTTTTCTGCGTACACTTTCCTTGTACTAGGTCTTCTGGCTTCCATAATCACATTTAAAACTTGTTGAGGAAGTTGAGACCTGCTGTGTTTCAAAACAGAATATGCCAGGCTGTTAGATGAAGAGAGTGAAGCTTGACATTGAGTAGGTGACCGTCCCTCTGAGACAACAGGTGTGGAATCAAAGGTAAAGGCCATGGAGGCTTCCTTACCAGACTCCTCAGTAATGGGTGTCAGTGTTGCCGAGGCCAATCTGGAGCTATTAAAATCATCCTTGGCTTGTCTTGTCTGACCTTTAGGAGCACCTTTGGGAGAAGAGGCAGAGGTGGAAAGGCATACACATGAAGATTTTTCCAACTGAAAGAAAGAGCGTCCACTTTCCAAGCTGTGTGCTGAAACCTCTTTGTGCAAAACTTTGGCAGCTGGTGGTTTAGTGGAGAAGCGAACAGATCTATGTCTGGAGTTCCCCATGACACTGTCAATTTTCGAAATACATGAAGATCCAGTTTCCACTCGTGGGGATCCATGATTTGTCTGCTTAACACATCTGCTAAGGAGTTCTGTGCTCCCGGCAGAAACCTTGCCTGAAGAGTTAGTTGCAAGCTGAGCGCAGTCTCCCATAAAATCATTGCTTGCCTGCACAACGGGTAAGAATGTGTTCCCCCTTGTTTGTTGATGTACCACATGACAGTTGTGTTGTCTGTTAGAATCAACACCTGCCCTGGAAGAAGTAACTCCTTGAAAGCCATTAATGCAAACTGGACTGCTAACATCTCTTTCATGTTGATATGTAGATGCTGTAGTCTGGCAGGCCACTTGTCTTGTATCCACTTTCCATTTAGATGAGCTCCCCAAGCAACGTCTGAGGCATCTGTCGTTAGAATCTGACTCGCCTCTGGCCGGGTCACAGAGTCCCTTGTTTAGGTGACATTCCTGAGCCCACCAAAAAAATTCCTTTTGAATGCAAGGTATTATTTGAATGACAGTGTCCAAATCCTGGCAGTGCTGTGTCCATACATTTTTGAGATACCATTGCAGCTTCCTCATATGCAGTTTGGCATTGGGAAGCACCAGAATACAAGATGCCATGAACCCTAAGGCTTGAAGGACTGTCCTTGCAGTCAGCCCGGACTGAAGAGATAGTTGATGGAAGTAACTGGAAAGATTCTTTTGTTTGTCCGGGGTTAAAAGGCCATCTGGGCTGCTGTATTCAGACTCACACCCAGAAAGCACATGTCTTGAGAGGGTACTAGACTGGACTTTATTTCGTTCACAGAATACCCTAGGCATCTTAGCACTGCTATCACATATTCCAAATGCTGTAAAGGTCTTCCTTTTCTTGAGCCAGAATCAGGCAGTCGTCCAAGTAAGGATAGATTTGAATTCCTTTTAGCCTGAAGTAAGCTATCACTGGAGCCAGAACCTTTGTGAATACTCTGGGCAGTAGATAAGCCAAAGGGCAATGCAGAGAACTGATAATGAGAATTTCCAGCTCGAAAACGCAGATACTTCCTGCAACTTAGTCTGATAGGCACATGAAGGTAAGCTTCCTTGAGATCTAAAGTTACCATCCAGTGATCTTTGCCCAGCAGAGGTAAAAGCTGTTGTAACGTCAACATTTTGAACTTGGGAATGTCCAGATAAGTGTTGAGGATAGATAAATCCAAAATTGGTCTCCACATGTTCCCCTTCTTCGGTACTAGGAACAGGCGAGAATAAAATCCTAGGCCCCTTTCTGGCACAGGAACTGGCTGAATGGCCCCTATTTGGAGCAACAGAGAAATTTGCTTGTGAGCCTCTTTTCTTTGTAGAGGAGGAATGTCTGGCATGCCTTTGAAAGGAGGCAAGGTATGGAAATAAAACCTGTAACCGTGGTGAATGATATCCAAAACCCATCTGTCTTGGGTAATTAAATCCCAATTTTCTGTGAAAAGAGCCAGCCTTCCTCCCAAAGGTGCTGCCAGGCGAGAATGTACTGGCAGCTGAAAAGGTAGGTCATTGGGTCTGTTTACGAAAGGACTGACCCCTGCCCTCACCAGAAGTCTGAGCAGGTGAACTCCTGTTCTAGGCCTAAAGAACCTTGAGCTCTGCCCCTACCACGCCTAGACCTACCCCTAGACTGGGAATCATAAGCAGGATATGTCCATCCCTTAGTAGGCCAATTTCTACTAAACTTCGGAGGCTGCACCTGCAAAAAATCCTTAACAGTTTGCATAGACTTAGCCTTGTCCTCCATTTTCTTTAAAACTGCTTCCACAGGCGAACCAAACAACACATCAGACTGTAAAGGAGCATCCAAAATCCTTGTCTTAACATGCTCAGCTAAATTCTGATCCCTTAACCAGGCGTGCCTACGAAGAACAGAACCAGTGGCAGCCACCCTCGAGGAGGCCTGCACAGTATCAAAACCACACTGCAAGGAATGCTTACCCACCTGTTCAGACACATGAACTAAATCCTGCAACTCTTTACACTCAATACCTTCTGCCAGAGCATCCACCTTAGACTTCAATTGTGAAAGGAGATAATTCTGATATTTTAACATGTGAAACTGACAATTCAACGCCCTCATGGCTAAAGTGGAAGAAGTATACACTTTCTTTCCCCATCTATCCAAAGCCCTTGCCTCTTTATCAGGAGGGACAGGATTTTTAACAACAGAAGCCTTCACACCTTTAGGCCCCTGAGAGACAGTTTCGGGTCTGCCCTAGGACTCTTAAAAAGATACTTATGAGCTTCAGGCACCCTATAGTACCTATCCGGTTTAACTGGGGCAGGTGGCAAAGAATCAGGATTCAGGGAAGCCTCTGCAAAAACATCTTCCACCACATTCAGAACAGGAGGTATAGCTAAAGGCCTATGCTGGGGTAAAAACAAGAATTCCCTAAGCCTTTTCCTGGAATCAGAGAAATCTTGACCTTCCCATTTAAAATGCTCCCTCATGGAATGCAGAGTCTCTGAAAATGAAAAATCCTCAGGAGGAGAAGCTGAAGGAGTAGAATCATCCACATCAGAATCAGAAAAAGGAGGATACTCCTGCAAGTCTTCAGCCGAAGACTCAGAAGCCTCCGAACACTGCTCAAAACTCTCAAACTCAGGTTCCACCCTAGGCCTCTTATCAGGAGGGGGCATAGAACCTCTAATCATAGTAATCAAATCCTCTGCCATTTTAAGCATATGTTTCTTAGGCAAAGACCCTGAAGCACTAGGAGAAACGCCACTGAAGTTAAACTTGGCCTGCCTCTCAAAGAAGCCTTGGAAACAGAAGCGGAGGCTCTAACCACCTTAGGAAGAGAGGGAAGAACAGCCACCTGAGAAGCCCCTTCAGCCTGGCCTACTTCCTGAGAGGACACATCCTGTAACAGTAAAGTCTCTCCCTGAGACTCCAAAGAAACTCCTGGCAGAACCTCCGGCTCCACTGAGCCTTCTAAAGAACCGACGTCCGGGACTGTCGGTTCTTCCACTCTAGGCTTTGCTGCTTTGTCCTTGCGCTTTTTGGCCGAAGTGGGCGTCGGAGCATCCGACGGCATTTTATAATTACAACGCTTCCCAAAAACTAACCTGGCACAGTCTAACCTTCTCTTAATAGTGCGTTTGTTAAATCTAGCACAAGAGCAGCATCCAACAACGTCGTGCTCAGGCCCTAAACAAGGTATACACAAAGTATGGTAATCCCTATGAGGTATCTGTTTCCCATAAGAAATACAGTTATTCACTTTTTCTGACATCCGGTTAAATACTGAGGCAAGAAAAAACCAAAATATTCCCCAACGGGGTACTTAGCCAACTTTGATTCGGTCTGAAACTCTGACTTCAGAAACTTTCAGAACGCCAACCTGCACTCGCAAAACTGCTTCTGCATCGGACCATGCGGCAAAAAAGACTGAGGATATGACGTCGGTCATGCGCATTAGTACCCTGACGTACTGACGTCAGTCTAATGCGCCTTGACCGACGTCAGCCATATACTTTGGTATTCGGGCCGACTGGGACAGCGGACTACCCAATAGTTAGGACTGCAGCAATGTGGAATGAAGAACATCTATACTTAATCAACAACTCCAGACTATCCACAGCCAGATCCCACCAACTATCCACTCTCCTTTACTACTCCCAAATCTTTTTAAAACAAAAAGGCAATAGGCATTCTCCAGACAAATTTAATATGAGCGCTTTCGAACGCAATAATATGCGAACTTCAGACAGACATAAAAGAACAAACTGAATTTAAATAAGCCCCCTAAAATGACATCATTCAGTTCACCATAATTAAAGGCACAAACCTTCCCTAAAGAGAGACATAAAAATATTAAGTCCATTTAAAACAATAAAATAAATACTATATGTAAAATCAAACATAATTAGTATATATATCCCCATACACACACACACACACACATTATATATATATATATATATATAAACACACACACACACACAATTAACGTCTTTCTAAAGTCTTTAGTTTAAGCAAACATTTCAATGAGCTTAGTTCATTTAAACCTGGAAACATATATGCATTAATGACCATTTTTTCCTGTTCTCATTTATAGAGCAGGTTAAAGAGAATCCTAGGGGTGGACCCTAGTCCCTCAGATTAGAAATGAGAGTTGTGGTGGCAAGTGTTAACTAATGCATATATGTTACCAGGTTTAAATGAACTAAGCTCTTTGAAATGTTTGCTTAAAGTCTTTAGAAAGACGTTAATAGTATATGTATGTATGTTTAATTTTGCATACAGTATTTATTTTATTGTTTTAAATAGACTTAATATTTTATGTCTCTCTTTAGGTAAGGTTTGTGCCTTTAATTATGGTGAACTGAATGATGATGTAATTTTTTGGGGGCTTACTTAAATTCAGTTTGTTTGTTTACATCTGTCTGATGAAGTTCGCATATTATTGCGTTCGAAAGCACTCATATTAAATTTGTCTGGAGAATACCTATTGCTTTTTTATTTGTTTTAACTTGTTTGGTTTGCCTTTTGGATTTGGTGGTACTCCCAAATCTTTACCAACCTGCGCAAATCCAATCTGAATAACCTAGAGACCTGTTATAACAAAACAGCAAAGTTTGCCATAAACCAACCCCACAGATCTCATCACTGCTCCGTACTTCACCAACTCAACTGCACAGAGCTACCCAACCTATTATCTCTCAACCAACTTACCATTGCCACAGTATCATCCCTAAACCCAACAACTGTCCCGGTCTCTGTTCAACCTAATACAAACCTCAGGTCCCTTAGATCATCTGACAAACTAATGCTAAAGGTAACTAAATCACATAACTACGGAGACTCCCTCTACTCTAATAAAATATCCAAAACCTGGAACTTACTACCCCAAAACATCCTAAAAAATCCAAACATCCAGAAATTCAAACTACTCCTAAAAGAACACCTCACTCAATCATTGGCTATGTTCCTGCACAGCCCCATGATAATTACACCCACATGACGTCTCTTTCTCTAACTAGATCTACTTTCTACACATACCAACTTATACTCGCCTGTGTAATAGCAATTATTACATGTAACAGCTATGTAAAAAAAATGTGCTTATGCCCGTTATCATGAATTGTACACTCACCTACATATTGTGAACAAGCCCCCTTGCAACTTTTAATCAAATATTTCTGTATTTGTGCCATATATGTGATACTTTGCTGTATTATTTCTGTCAATTACTTAATGGAGCTTTTCTCCCTGGTTCTCCGCAGAAAACTAGTTTCTGGCCAAGTAGGATACTACCCAGGAAATAAATGTAAATATACACACATTTTATACACACACACACACTCACACACACACACACACACACACACACACACACACACACACACACACACACACACACACACATTATATAAATAAATGTGTGTGCGTGTGTGTGGGAAAGGTTATGAGGACAGAAGCTGATGTGAACAAGAAAATAGCTAACAAGCAAGTAGTCTGTGGCGTTGTATAAAGCAAGAACAGATCATCCAGGGGTAGTGCAGGAGCAAAGCCATTTATTGGTTAGGTGTTCCTTGAGGAGCAGTTTGAATTCGGAAGAGTTAGCTTTCTATGTGCTTAGGAATGGAGTTCCAGGTTTTTGATATTTGGTTGGAGAGCAAGGAATCACCAAAACTATTGTTGGCTTTAGTTACCTTTAGTAGAAGTTTGTTGGATGACCTCAGGGATCTATTAGCAGAGTAAGGCTGAATTAAGTTGAGAGCAGGGCAGTTTTCTGGTTTGTGAATAGTGGTGTGGGCAATTGTGAGTCGATTTAGAGACAAATTATTTGGTAATTCGATCCATTTTAGTTGTTAGAGAGCTAAACAGTGGTGTGATCTGTTAGAGGGGTTAGTAGCAAATCTTGCTATTTTATTGTAGCAGGCCTCCAGCTTGTTTAGGTATCATTTTCTAAGGTTTGTAAAACTGGGAGAGGAGTACAGCACCCAAAGGTGTGCAGTGCAGTTCGATCCTTCAAGTTTTCGGTTCTAGACAGGGTCGCTATGAATCCAAGGACTGGGTCATGGGAGACAATACTGGAGTCAAGGAAGCTTAAGTGGTAACTATATCTAAATGCTGAAGAATTTCCTGGCTTGCATAAAAATGTCTATTTCAAGTGCTCTAAAGTTAAAAACAATGGATCTTTAACCCAGGCTTGCTGGTCCGTGAATATTGTACAGCTTTGCCAAAAAAAAAAAAAAAAAAAAAAAAAAAAAAAAAAAAAGGTACCTTTGCCTTTAGGGCAGGTGCACAGGATGTGATGTCATTTAGCTTCCCTAGCTTTAAAATGAAGGGTGGTTTCTCCAAACATTGTTCTGAGAAGCCAAGTTAATTTTAGCGGATGAAAGCACTCAACAATAGCTTGGATTACCTTTGACTTTAGACTAGTCTGTAGTAGATTTTACAGGAATTTTGATCATTTGTGGCTTTGGACTTTTTTCATTCTGAAGAGGATTTAACTCGACCACCTGGTGAACTCTGCACTGACTAGGTGGATTTCATCTATGCTTGTTGGTATACTTCTGTCACTGTCACAAAAAAAAAAAAACAGCTTGAAAACGATCAGAGAAATTAACAGGCATTTTAGCTTTTTACCACGAATCAATAAAACTTTTTTATTGCATTTGTTTTGGGTGCTCTCTGTGGTTTTGGCCTTTAACATTTCCTTCTCGCGGATAGCTACTTGCATATAATGCTTTACTAAAGAACACAGCTTCAATCAATCACAGTATAACCATGGAAAGAAGTGAGATTAAATAAATTATCCATAAAAAAAAAACTGTTAAAAAGTAAAACAGCACAAGCATATTCATTTGCTAAAAGGATATGACAGCTCCAAAACACAAGCAGTGAAACAGGACAGTTATGGTGCAGCACCCTTTTCTTATACATCTGAAGACTTAAGAAAATTCAAGAATTCAGTTCCACTGAACATTTAAAGATCTCCTGATGACTCAATTAATAAAAAATTACAGTCACGCTTTCATATACACTTTTCTTCTGTTACTATATTTAGCTTCCCATTCTTCTTTAACTGCATATTTCCATAAAATTTTACACAAAGACACCTTGATTGAAACATTAACCTATGGCCATATAAAAAATTTAATCTGCTAAGTGATTTAATGTATGAGTTATTTCTCCAGATTATGCAGACAGTAATAAATTCTTCACGAATTCTAAATACTTCCAGATAATGTAGTAATGGCCTTTCAGAATTTAAGCACACTACAAAATCTATCTTCTATAAAAGAAACTTTTCAATATTCCTGACTTTATGCAATAGATTTCTACAGATACATTTTCTTCTTTTGTCAGAAAAGTAACTAGATCTTTAATGTATCTTGCTGACGTTTTGAAATGTACGTTTGCACTACAGCATGGAGTGCATAAACTCCTGAACAATACTTTGCCCCATCAGGAAATGATTTGGTCATCACCTTCGTATTAAAAATTATTTGCAAACTTTGCGTTTTCCTTGCAATGACATCACCGAGGAAAAACAAGGAAGTTGAACCTGACGTAGGCATAGGCAAAGTTTCTGTTAGGTACACAGACTTTAATGGGTGCACTACAGCGCATGTGTGAAGGCACCCCATTACAGTCTATGGACGTAGCTCATGTTACCTTATGGCAGCATAACAACTGGAAAAGCTAAATGTTTTAGGGCTGTGGTTTAGTAAAAAGTTTATGAACCTTTTTATTAAAAAATGGCCCAAAAAAGAAAGGTAGGGCAGACTAGAAAATACATTTTGGCACTTGACTCATTGAATGCTGTGATGTACATAGAAACATCGGTGAATCACTTTAGTGTGAATGCAATAGCCAAGTCATTATTACAGTATTAGTTAACTCGGTTAATATTCTTAGCAACCTATACATCTGCTGTATTTAAACATTAGAAATGATGCACCATTTTCTCTTTAGAACTAAATATAACAGCTCCTATAAATACATTTTCAAACATGTGAGATAAGCATTCCCAATAAATACTGGGATGTTTCCAAACAAATGACAGGAAGCTTAAAACTGTGAAAAATAAAATACAGAAAGCACACGAATGCACAAAAATGAAGGTCACAGTCCATCCCTTAGATCTCTTCTTCTAACCAGCAGAAAGCATTTCATTCAAATAGATGGAATAAATGTGCTATCAATAATTTACACATGTACTATCAGTGACTTACCGCGGTAGTGCAGTGGTTAGCGTTGTCGCCTCACAGCAAGAGGTTCTCCCATTCGATTCTCGGCTGGAGCAACTTCGGTGTGGAGTCTGCATGTTCTCCCCATGGTCGAGTGACGCTGAAGGCATGTAGGTAGGTGCGAGTGTGAATGGGCGTGCCTTCTTTGAAGGTTGGGTGTCGGGCTGGCAACTCGGCACCGTAAAAATCCACTGCCAATCATGAGCGGACCGGAGTTCCGCTGTGGCGACCCCTAACCGGGAAAAGACGAAAGACTTTTTTCACTATCAGTGACTTACGCAACCAAATACTCTGTGCCTTCTCCCAATTTATATCCCATACACTGTTTTTGAAGCATGTCAGCATATAAAGTTCATCTCAATCAACTACTCTTATTTATATTTTATTTACATGGATGTTGTCAGTTTCTTAGCATGTATACCTCACATCTATAATTACCCTTCAATGTACTCCAAACGAATCTTTAAACAAGTCATTACACTCTGCTCTTACAGATGTTTTTTCCAAGCATGATGTCAGCATTTAAGTGATCCCAGTAAATGTCAAGTATGGAGCGCCCTGGGCGCTTGCAGTAACACCACACTGATGCCATCCCTAAACAGCCATTTAGTTCATGATAGAAAGCTTTAGGAGTGGAATGCACAGACTGAGCTGTGGCTACATAAGAATATTGTAATGAGAGGCCTGTGCAGCACTCCAAGTTGTCCAGACTCAGAGTTTCAGAACAGACTTCTCATATCTGCCTCTATGTTTTTTTTAAATATCTTCCACATAACTGCAAGGGTTTCCTCAAAAGTATTTTGTTTTTCTTCTACCTCCAAAAGAATATGCTGGTTTATTTGCTACACTAAAGCGCCCGCATACACTGTACTTATCCTTCAGCTTATAGTCCATGCCACAGTTGAAAAGGGTCCAAAGAAGAACCAGTTCACAGGTGGTTACTAGGCTATTGACCCAAAGGTCTTTACAAGGCTAGCCATGTGTACCCAATATAATACTAGTGAAACCCAATATAAAGGACCTTGCCTAAACTTGAGATCTTAGTTAGCAACGACTGCCCATATCTAGGAGGATCATAGGTGAAATCCCTGTCAGGAATTTACAGTTTCCCATCCAGTCAACCAGGCTATGCTTAAACAGGGTCATAGAGGGGCTCTGTTTGATGTGAACTGGTAGTCTATTCCAGAGGAGTGGCAACCTCGGAAAGACACATCTGTCTCTCCAGCAGATCCCATTTATGTCACAGGCCAGTTTAAGGTTCCTGGAGCGGGTGACCCTTGTCCCATTTGACTTGAGGATGTGCAGCATTTCCATTGGGTTTGGATCTGAGATTGCACTGTAGGCCAGGCACAAGTCTCCTCTAATTAGTCTGTATGCTACCGAGTACATTGACCGTGACTTCAGTCTGTCAGTGTACGACATGTGCTGGAGTCCCTGAATTTTCTTGGTTAGAAATCTCTGAGGTCTCTCAAGTTGCTGCAGGTGCCTGGTAAGGTACATACCAAAGGGAGCACTGTACTCAATTATTGGCCTGATGACAGTCGAGTACTGAGGAGTTATGACCTCTTTCGCTCTTGAGGCAATGCCTTTGCTAATGAGATGTGCAAAATAAAATGCCTTCCTTACTACAGTAGACACATGGTGGTCAAAGTTTAGGCTACAGTCAACTTGCATTCCCAAGTCTCTCACTAGTGAGCTGTTACTTAGGGTATTATTATTTATGATAGTCTACTCTACAGGGATATTGTTTTTACCGAAGGGGATGATAATGCATTTTTTAGCACTGAGTTTGACTCCATGGCTTTGGCATCAATCACTGGTTTGTTGAAGTCCTTCTTAAAGGATGCGACATCATTTGGAGATTCAATGACTGCACCTAAATTTGCAGTCATCAACAACAGTCAGCCACAGCCCCTCTGTTTTGGCATGAACTTCTAAGTATATTCCAAACAGGGGGCCCAGTACTGACCTCTGTGGAACTTCAATGGTGACAGGTCTGCTGGTTAAGGTAAAGTCTGCAACTCTGAGTGTGATCTATCGGTGAGCCAGTTAGCAACTCACCTGACGACATAAGGGCTGATATTCAACTGGCAGAGTTTAGCAATGATGCCTGAATGTACTCCAGCTACAAATTTTCCCTTAGTACCACTCGTGTGATCCCCAAATAGTACTTGTCTTAGACCTTTCACCCTTTACCCTCTTAGCTCTCTCTGGCCTCTCTCCCTCTGGTTCTAACAAATATGGATAGACAATTTTCTATGTTTTTCCTGCCAGTCTGGTTGATATGGGCATCTCAAGACAGTGTAGCAACTGCCTCATGTACATGGACAACCCTCTACTACTACTACCTAGGAGCACAATTTTTGAGAGATGTAATTACATTAAGAACCTAGAGTCTATGCTCTCTCCCTTACAGGCCAGTAAATCTGGCACTGAGAAGGTTGTCAACACAAACAACACACCTCAACCACCACCCACACCTACACAACACACACACACCAACATATGCGGAGGTCTTCAACAAAAACATACCCAAATGAGAGAGAACTCAGACGCAAAAACATACACGAACTCCTCTGCACACCACACACAGTCCACACACCTGTGTCTCACTGCCACTAAGGTCTAACCATAAACCCAACATATTAGTCATACGAGACTCCATTGTGAGGCACACAGATGTGCCCCTCACCAGGCTGGATAAAGAGAAAGTCCCAGTTAGATGTTTGTCAGGTGCCAGAATCCACCATATCACCCATGCACTCAAGTGTCTCAACAATAGGTACTGTTATGACTATGTCATAGTCCATGTTGATGTGAATGACTTGAGATGTACCTGCCTAGAGAGACATGATCAAGCTTGCTGAATATGTGTCCCAGGCAAGTATGTTCCTAGCCTTAAGCTGCCTTCTACCGTCACCCAGAATTATGCCTTAATACAAACAGAAAATGACTGACTAACAATTGGCTTAGTTTCTGGTGTCATTCCAAGGGGATCCAGTACCTGACAGTCTGGAAAGACGATTGACAGACCATGATGCTTTGCCAGAGATGGCCTGCATCTGTCTCCCTTGGGCTTCAGGCTTCTGGCAAAGGCTCTTGCCTCCCCCATAGTGTCTTTTTTAGGCAATGCCATGAGGTCAAAACTACCAACCTGAAAATTTCATCAAAACGTAAATTAAAGGTCATGCTGCTAAACGCTAGGAGTCTAAACATGAAACTGGACTAATTGCAAGCATTCTTAACCATGGAAGATGCTGACATTTGTCCAGTCACAGAAATCTGGTTTAAAGCTGCAGAAAGCACCCCAGCCATACCAGGTTACTCTTCCTATCATACATTCAGACCCCAAACTGTGGGCAGCAAAGCGAAAGGAGGTGGAGTTGCAATATATATTAGAGACCTATATACCTACACGGCTGGTCAAAAAGTATGACACACAGGAAACACTGCAGGTGCAGTTAACTGTTGACAAGAGCCTATCATAGCTATCAACAGGACCCCAACTTTGACTCAAGATGCCCATTCCTCCTATCTGGACTGCTTCAAATCTATCAAGATTCAACCCTTTACCCTGATCCTGGGTGTCAAACTACCCAACCTTAGACCAGAAGAACTACTCATGCCAAAACACAAATGCCCAGAGATTCCTGGACTTCGTCAATGCACATGTCTTGGACCAGCTGGGTCGACACCCCCACAACAGGTGATAATATCTCGGACTTGGTATTAACCAACATGAGTAACCACTGCAGCATCCCTACAGTGTCATCCTCCCTGGTAAAATCAGACCACAAAGCTGTCACTTTCGAAGTCACCATCTCCCCCGACACCCCCCCCCCCCCCAGCTAGGGTCAAACAAAAAAAAACTTCTCCAAAGCTGATTACAACTTCTTGAGGGAAGGTATAAACAGTTTCACAGACCCCTCCCCTCCATAGGGACTGGCACATATGTCCAAACCTACACCAAAGTACTATATGAGCATTTATACAGCTGCATGGAATCAGGAATACCTGATGGGACAAAATCATCCTCCTCAAGGAAGAGTAAAAATGTCCGGTGGACATCTGTAACAAATAAATTCTATAATAAAAGGAAAAAATTCCTGTCCAGGACCAAGAAGAAGCAGGTGCCTAATTGGAAGCAACCTCTCCTTAGCCTAAACAAGCAAATAAGAGCACTAGTGAAATACTCCAAAGCAAAATTCAAAGTCCAGACTGGCCACATCTACTAAAGACAATCATAAGCCTTTCTTCACATGCCCACCGTATCAAAGGAAGCACTCAGATCTGCTCAGAACTGGTGGTTAAGGACACCACATACACAAACGTCAGAGATAGCCAACCTGCTGTCAGACAGGTTCACTGAAAACTTCACCCCTCTGTCCCTCTCCATCAGTAAATCAGGACCATCCCCAGCACCTGCCCCTCTTCCCTTTTCTCTAGGGAGCAAGTCATCACTGCCTTGTCAAAGGCAATAAAATACAGTCTCCATGGGACCCGATAACATCCCAGGCTGCATCCTACATGAACTCGGGCAGGAACTTGCAGCACCATTTGGCACCCTATTCAACCAAACGCGGAGTACCAGCTCCATTCCATCCAAGTGGAGGACAGCCACTGACATCCCTTCACACAAAGTTGGAGCATCCATCGATCCATGAAATTATAGATTCATCAGCCTAACTAGCCTGATTTGCAAGGCCATTGAACGGAATATCATGGACCTCATTAACAAGGCCATTGGCAAACTTCAAATCTCGATCCCACACAGTTTGGTATTGTCAAGGGGAGGTCATGCCTGTTAAATATGGTCGACTTCTCTGAGACAGTTACCAAAGCCATGGATGAGGGGAAGACGGTGCACACCACCTACCTTGACCTGGCCAAAGCCTTTGATACTATTCTCCACTCAGGTATAATAGATAAACTCTCTCAACTAGGCATCAGGCCATATGTTACCAGATGGGTAGCAAACTGGCTCACTGATGGAACCGACCGAGTCAAAATAGGGGAAGCCACTTCAAGCAGTAGGCCCGTAATAAGTAGTGTACCCCAGGAATCAGTCTTGGAGCCTCTGTTGTCTGAGATATACTTTTCTGAGGTGCACGCCAAAACCAGTGGGCTATGGCTAACCAAGTTTGCAGATGACTGCAAGCTGGACTCTGTCATCAATTCCCCTAGTGATGTTGACATCCTCCCAAGAAGGTCTCACCCAAACAAATGACTGGCACCAGAAACATGGCCTCAAACTGAATGCCAAAATATGCATCATCATCCCCCCTTTGTCTGGACTTTGTGGTATCACCATCCCACATTAATAACAGGGTCCTAAGCATGCAGTCGGTCATGACGGACTTGGCCACCCAAGTTGACAGCAAACTGACTTTTGACCACCACATTGCTTCCATTGTACGTAAAGCTTTCTACATGGCCCACCTCATTAGTATGGCTATCTATTTCAGAGACAAGGAGGTCACAACATCCCTGTATTCTTCCCTTATAAGACCCATTATTGAGTACAATGCCCCTTTTGGCATGTACCTCATAAAGCACATGCAGCAGCTGGGAGACCACAGAGGTTCCTCACCAGGAGAATCCAGGGCCTCGAACATCTACCATACACAGATAGGCTAAAAGCCCTGTCCCTCTACTCAGTCTCATACAGACTCCTCAGAGGTGACCTCTGTCTGGCATACAAGGCAATGACAACCCCTGCCTTGATGGGACTGCTGCATATCCACAAGTCAAGGTCCATTCGAGTAACCTGCACACGTGACCTCAACCTGGTCTGTGACATCAATAGGACTTGTGTGTCCCAGAGACTCCCTCTTCTGCGGGATAGACTCCCTCTCTCCACATATCTCATTAACCCTTTTTAAGCACAACCTTGATAACTGGATGAGGAACAGAAAATACACCCCTGGGATTCCACCTGTGTCCCTGCTGGACAGGGGCATCAGGTGCCGACTTGTCGGAACATGGGCTAAATTCTTTGCTAGGCTTGTAAGGGCCTCAGGGCCAATAGTCTAGTAACCTTCCTATGATCCTTTGAAGGCACTGCCTAAGTCAAGGTAGGCTGTATGCACAGATTTGACTTTGTGTATGGGTCTGGTGACGTTTTCGAAGACGTACATCAGGTTTAACAGGCATGAGCTGCCTTTTGACCCGGTTTGGAGATCACCTACATCCTTATTTATAAGGTCCATGACGATTCGTTCCATGGCCTTACAAATAAGGCTGGTTAAACTTATGGGTCTGTAGTTCCCAGGGTTTGTGGCTGTACCCCCTTTATGAAGGGGGATGACTGTTGCCGTTTTCCATTCAACAAGAACAAAACCAGTACTCAAGCTGTGGTTGAAGAGATTACCTAATGGAGTTGCTAACTCATGTTTTAGACCATTTAAAATGCAACCTATGATGCCATCTGGTTCCACAGAAGCTGTTCTTTTCACCTTGGACAGAACATTAATGACTTGCTCTTTAGAGATGCAAGGTGACGGAGATGTAGAGGGAATGCTTTGTGGAATGTTTGGAGGGGACAGGGGTTTTAAATTTTCACCAAACAGGTTATCTATTTTCACAGGATCAGTGTGTGTGATGCCATCCACAGCTTGTTCAGGAAACGTCTGGGTCCTAACTTTTATATTACAGATACAGCTGAAGAATGCCTTATGGTTATCCTTAGCTATGGTTGCTAATTTGTATTCAAACTTGCCCTTAGAGGATTTTACAAGTCGTCTTATATGTTTGTTCAAGCAGAGGAGGGGGTTCTTCCAGTGCTGGGACCTCTCTTTTTTTATTCTTAGACAGCAGCTTCTTCCTCTTGTTGTACAACTTATTTATGCTAGATGTCCACCACAAAGGCTTGTTTTTTTCTTGAGGATCTTATTTTGAACCTACCAAGTACAACTGTGCCAATACATTTGTATAAATGTTTGTACAGGGAATTTATGTATACCTTAGTATAGTTGTCAGTGCCACCTTTAGGAACAAGAGCTTTAAAGTTACTTATGCCATCCCTTAGGAGGCTATAAGTAGCTTTGGTGAATTTGTTGAGCTTGATTTCACCTAAGAGGGGTTCAGGTGTTACAGCTACTTCAAATGTGACTAATTTGTGATCAGATTTAACCAGTGCGGGTCCTATACTTGTGGTGGTGCAACGGTCACCCATGTTGGTGAGGACCAGGTTGAGAATATTTGAGCCCCTTGTGGGGTTACACACTGTTTGTTACAGGGCATTAGTGTTAAAGTCCAGGAACCTTTGTGCAAGCTTACTGGTACTCACATAAAATTTCTCAGTCAATGGAGGGACAGTTAAATTTGCCCATGACTAGAGTGTTTGGTTGTAATTTGATTGACTCAAGTAGGTCCAAATATGCAGCGTGGGTATCTTGGTTCATTGAAGGGGGCCTATAACTAATAATGAATTGAAGGAGGGGTCCTACCTACAGTTAGTTGAACTTGGAGCAACTCCATGGAGTTTTCCTGTCTAACTAGTCTAGAGGTGTATTTATCTTTGATGAAGATGAATACTCCTCCTCTGTTTCTCAAACGTTCATTTTGCAGTCTGACAGTGTGCAAGGTATTGTAGCCTTGTAAGGCTAGGGTACTCTCTGTGGCCCTGAAGCAAGTTTCTGTGACTGCACAGACTTCAACATTCTCCAAGGAGAGGAGTGCTTCCAGATAGTGCAGTTTCTGATTTAAACTCCTAGCATTTAGCAGCATAACCCTTAATTTATTTGTGACTGTTTTTTTCATGTTGGAACTTTTGTTCTTGAGACCCTGCATAAAAAGGCATTGTGGGGGAGGCAAGTGCCTTAGCCAGTAACTGAAAGCCTAGAGGTAACAGGTGAAGACCATCTTTGGCAAAGCAGCGTGGTCTAGCAACCATGTCATCCCAGGCTGACAGGAACCGGAACCCCTTAGAATGACACCAGAAACTAAGCCAATTGTTAGAAGTCAATCATTTTTTGTTTACACTGTGTTATCATCATAGATGAGGGTAGAATGCTGCTCAAGGCTATGGACATACCTGCCTGGGACACACATTCAGAGAGCTCAATCATGTCTCTCTTCATATAGTCCAGTAAGATATTTCCAAGTCATTCACACCAACATGAACTAAGACAGAGTCATAACTGTACTTGTTGAGAGACTTGAATGCATGTGTGATCTGACAGATCCTGGCACCTGATAGAGAGCTGATCATAACCTTCTCCTTGTCCAGCCTGGTGAGTGGGGCATGTTTGTGTCTCACAATGGAGACACCTATGACTAAAAAGTTCACTTACCCTACTGATATATTAAATTCATTAAAAATATTTTCCTTATAGCAGACTGGCCAAACATGTCTTTTTTTCAGCTGGTTACCAAGTGTACTGCACCAAACTCAATTATGGCAAGCATTTTATGCAGGAATAGGTCTATTCCAAGAAACAGAAACATTAATATTTAATCATTACTGTATTGATACCAGCACAGGCACAGCTCAGAGTCAATGCATTAAAGGCAGAATAATTTCCTGCATATGTCAGCAGGACTAACATGCCCAGAGACCCTAGCAAGGAGAGGTTCATCAAGTGCAACAAAAAAACAGATCAACTCTGACACAGCACTTTACATTTAAATGCATTTGTCCTTGCAGGGTATTTATTATCAACATAAGAACAGAAGGTTTAAAGAGACCATGCTTGCCCCACATATTAACTCATAAAGCTGCCTCACAGCAAAATAAAAAAGTAGTCATAGGGAAACTGATTTCAATCAGTAATGTGCGATACGAAATTGCTGACAAAGATTGTCTAATAAATTTAAAGTTTAATTTCAGAAGCAGAGGTAGGTGGCATTACTCTGGAATTCAAAAAGCTTCTGGAAAGAACCTAATAATCCATCTATAATCCT
Source organism: Protopterus annectens (assembly GCF_019279795.1). NCBI lineage: Eukaryota > Metazoa > Chordata > Ceratodontiformes > Protopteridae > Protopterus > Protopterus annectens. Next base: position 698,012,403 of record NC_056748.1, read on the forward strand.
CCTAGCAGGACTAGAACAAAATTGGACAAAATACTCGTGATCAATAGTGAGGAGGTTATCTAAATGCAGCTCACAGAAAACAGTGCTGTGCAGCTTTCTTTAGTTTTCCATCAGCTCAGATACGCAGTGGGCAGAACTACAATGAAAAAGGCTTCTGCTGCCAAGACTATGACAGTCAACAAATTACACACGTACATATTTAAATAAATATTTCTTGAACGTAAGAGTAAGAACTTCTTCCTCAACTGAAATTTTCCTCGAATTGCATTACATTGATATATCTTTGCATGTGCAAATCCATAAATCCCAAACTGATTCATACAGATGCACCACACTTATCCTGGCAACTGTCTAAACTCTTGCAGCAGTCATAAAATTAAAAGCCCTCAATGAGGCTCAAGTTTTACTTACTGACTAGAAATGAACTACAGACCCTCATTAATTGCGCCTAAAGGTCTATGACACAGGTGATTTGATTGGTGCTGTATGGCTGGGCCGATCCTGAGGCTTTTGATTCCATTAACCACTACCTAAGCATCAGATATGGAAAGGGACACAGTACTAAAACTGTACTACTGTCTTTCACCAAGAAGAGTCGATCAGATTGGTGCTGTACTTATGAAACTAGCCAAGGCTTTTTAATTCAGTTAATCACTACCTAAGCAACACTCATTCTCAACTGCAAATGGTTAAGCCTAGGATACCTCAAGACTCCATCCCTGTCCTCTTGCTTTTCACGGTCTGTGAACTCTTTTACAATAAATTCACAATATTAACATGATGCTGTATGCTGATGATTTAGTTATTCCAACAACTGACAGATGAACAAAACATTCAACAATAACTTGTCAGCTAGTCTTGCAGGATTAGAGCATTTGAATCTCAAAGACAATATAAATTAGACTAAATCTGTGTTATTTGGCAAGCACAAACATCTTAACATTCACATTTACAGCTGGAACATCCCCGGATTATAACGGAACAGTCCTGAAATTGTCCAAATATACAATCGCAATAGGATCTAGTTGGAACCTGCACCTATCTTCTCTCATCACTCACACCACTACAAGGAAAAACTTCACTTTGACTGTCTACCTGTCACAGGTGAAAATATATTGACAAAAAAGCAAAGAAGGCACTTGATATTGGAGCTTTAATCCCTATCTTCTAGAGAAGGTTCCTATCATAAAAACAGCTTCTACCTGCAACTTGCAAAAACCATACAGTACATAAAATCTGTGGTGTGCATTTGATGTACACTTGCTACATCATTACAGTTTCATCCTTACTGAAGCAAACTGATATCACCTTGAAACATGCTACTCACTGGTACTAGAATTTTCAACGTGCTCATCTGGGACCACTGAAGCTCACTACATCCCACTTAGCAAACAAAATCCAAGAACATTTAAAATAAGTTGTACTTCAGTTGCATCACTAGTAATTTCTCATCATTCAGTCCCCAACACAGCCAAAGCCTTCTTAGGTCTATGCCCTAGTTGAAATGGAGCCAAAGTACTACTAGTTCACTTACCCTACTGATATATTACATTTAATTAAAAATGTTTCCATTTCCAGGCAGCTCAAATCATTATCCAAAAGAAACAGTTTGTCACTGATCACAGTTATATATTGTCAAATTTAAGTCTATGACTGGATGAGGTCTTTCTTGGTGTAATTAACAATATTAAATAACACGAAATAAGCACTTCGGAGCTCCAGACAAGTGGGTAAAACGAAAAAGTTTTTAATAATCAATAAATCCACACAACAAATCAACCACAAAATGCTTAACTGTTTCACAGCTTTTTTCGTCCCCAGTGGAACTTCATCAGATGGAAAACAGTTGTTAAAATAAATTAAGCCTTTAAATACTATTTTAAAAAAACAGCTCCTGTTGTTTTCTCCTGTCTACCTGATGAATCTGGGCATCTTGGGGCAATGCAGCAATTGCCTCATGTACACAGACAATCCTCTCCTCCTACCACCCAACACTACAACCTGTGAGAGATGCACTTATATAACCAAACTGGAAGCAAAGCTCTCTTCACCCAAGACTGGACTAGACAGTCAAGAGGAGAAGGTAAACACTTGCACCACACCACACCACGATCATCACATAGTCCCTCAAAACCTACACCACCAAAACACACACACAGAAACACAAAACACACACCTACATTCGTGGAGGCTCTCAAAGAAAAATCTACCCAAGCAACAGGGACTTCCAAAGCAGAAATGCAAGCGACCTCCACCCTCCCAACACAACCCAAATGACACATAGCCCACAAACTCATTGTGCCACTCAACCACAGCCCATAAGGCATAACAACGTACCTAACACTCTACTCATAGGTGACTGTATAGTCAGGCACACTGATGTTCCACTCACCAGGCTAAACAAGGAGAAAGTCACTGTCAGCTGCCTGTCAGGTGCCAGGCTCCGTCACATAACGCATGCACTCAGGTCACTGCACAGCAAGTACAAATATGACTCTGTCATTGTCCATGTTGGTGTGAATGACCTGAGAAGTACCTCCCTGGACTACATGAAAAGAGACATGGAGGAGCTTTCTGATCTTGTAGCCCAGGCAGGTATGACCCTAGCACTGAGTAGCATCCTGCCATTACTCAGAATGATGCCAAAGTACAAGGACAAAATGACTGACTTCAACAACTGGCTAAGCTTCTGGTATCATTCTAAGGGGATCCAGTATCTGTCTGCCTGGGATGACATGATCGACAAACCCTGATGCTTTTCCAGAGATTGCCTGCAACCGTCGCCCTTGGGATTCTGGATACTGGCTAAGGCTCTTGCCACCCCTATAGTGCCTTTTTTAGGAAAGATGCAAATGACAAATTCACCACCATAACAGGTACAAGCAAGCAAAATCTGAGGGTAATGCTACTCAATGCTAGAAGTCTAAACCTCAAAATGCACTCACTGGAGGCACTCCTTAAAATGGAGAATATCAACATCTGTGCAGTGACAGAGACCTGGTTCAAGGCTCCAGACAGCACCCCTGCATTATCAGGCTATAATTCATACCACACCTTTCGGCCACCAAACTTGGACCGAAGCACTAAAGGTGGAGGTGTATCCATATTCATTAAGGATATCCACACCTCCAGGCTAACTGCTCAGCATAATGCATCTGAGATTATCCAAGTGCAACTAACTCCGGGCAAAACCGCAATGCAAATTGTAGCTTACTACAGATCCCCCACCATGCCCCAGGATTCCCACTCCATTTCTTGATACACTGGAAACTATTAGGGTACAACCTAATACCCTAATAATGGGCGATTTCAACTACCCCACCATTAACTGGGAAAACTACTCATGTACCAACTCTTGTGCTCAACGTTTTCTGGAATTCATAAATTCCAATGCCTTGGATCAATTTATCCACACCCCCACCAGGGGCAGCAATATCCTAGACCTGGTCATTACCAACATGGGCAACCGGTGTTCCACACCAGAGGTCAATTCCTCGTTGGTCAGATCCGACCACAAGCAAATCACCCTAGACATCCACATCCCAGCCCCACCTCCCATTAGGGAAACCACTGTAAAAAATTTCTCCAAAGCCAACTTCACGCTTCTTAAGACAGAAGTGGCAAACTTCACGACACCCATACTGACGGACAATAGAGATACAACTGCTGAATCCTATACAATTGGACTTTATAAGCACTTACACGAGTGCATGGATCGTGCAATCCGTAACAGAACCAAGATGCTATCATCCAAAAAAAGGAAACCAATCTGGTGGTCCCCTGCTATAAACAAACTCTACAACAGAAGAAAGAAACTGTTGCAAAAGAGAGTAAAATCCCATGATTGGAGGAACTCTGTGGTCAGCCTCAGTAAGAAGCTGAGATCCCTCATAAAATCCTCCAAAGCTAGTTATGAAAACAAAATCGCCACTGATTCTAAAGACAACCACAAAGCATTCTATAGCTCTGTCAAGAATCTCAATGACAACACTCAGATCTGCTCTGAGTTACAGCACAATGGCACTAAACATACAGAACCAACTGATATTGCCAACATCCTGGCAGATATGTTCAGTGCTAACTTTACCCCTCTCTCATCCCCTAAAGGGCCCATCTCTATACCGGAAGAATGCAAAGTACCTGTAATCACAGCTGCACAGGTAAAAAACACACTCTCCAAAGCCAAGAACATAGCATCCATGGGACCTGACAACATCCCAGGCTGCGTTCTACATGAACTACAGAATGAACTGGCACCCCACCTAAGTACCATGTTCAATCATAGCCTCACCTCAGGCTTTGTGCCCACTGAATGGCACACAGCAACAGTTATCCCACTCCACAAAGGGGGAGATACCACGGACCCCAGGAACTACCGCCCCATTATCCTGATGAGCCTGGTCTGCAAGGCTATGGAGCGTATCCTCATGGAACTTATAAACAATGACATTGGTAATCTCCAAACTCTGGACCCTACCCAGTTCGGGTTTGTAAAAGGCAGATCATGTCTCCTAAACCTGATAGACTTCTTTGAAGCAGTCACCAAAGCTGTACATGAGGGTAAAGTGGTACACACATCCTATCTAGATCTCGCCAAGGTTTTCGACACCACCCCCCACTCTGGAATTATAGACAAACTCACTAAACTAGGTATAAATCCCTATGTAACCAACAATAAGAGCACCAAAGTTGCGAGTCCTCAGTATCAGTTTAATAAAGTAAAATAAAAGTTGAGCGCTTTCGTCAAAAAATTGACTTCTTCAGAACAAAGAAACAACTCACAGATCAAGTTTAAATGTAGAATGCTGCTTAACTATTGGTTCAACTCTAACCAATACTATCAAAGAATATTTTCAATTCATAAATATTAATAAGAACAATCCAAATACTTAAAAAGGGACAGTTTTTACAAAGAATAAAATCACACTGTTAAACAATCCTTTTTAAAAAAAAAATAATTTTTTGTATATACAAATATTATTGTATAGTCGACCTGAACTCTGAAAAAAGAAGTTATGTACCTACCATAACGTTCCATGTTAGTTGTCTTCTTATTCATAGATTAGTACTAGGCTAACTGCCCTTGTGAGCCATTTTAATCCTAGCCAATTATCCCCTGTGAGATTCAAACCCTGTACTTTGTGTTTGTAAGGCAAACACTTTAACCATTAGACCACTCTCCCAACCCAATTCTAAACGCCTTCTTTCTTGCTGGTTGGGTTCGGAGCCAATCCTTGTTTCCGACTCAGCCATCTTCAAAAGCTCGAGAGCTGCATACTCGCTCGCAGCCGCCCCATATCCCATGATGCCTGGTGCTAGATACCTAGATCTCATTTGGTAAAAGTCTAACTGCAGACATAATAATGAAAGGATCCAATCCTGGAATATATAAAACTTCCAGAAAGGCTACTAGACAAAAAGGAATAGCCAGAGAAGACTCAGCCAGTGAAAGAAAAACCATAAGTAACTCTTCTCGGTCTACAAGGATAGGGGGAAGGAGGGTGGGACGCAAGAAAGAAGGCGAGAAGAAGACAACTAACATGGAATGTTATGGTAGGTACATAACTTCTTTATGTTAAGTTGTCAATCTCACCTTCATTCTTGCTGGTTGGGACAGCGTCCCTAGCACCTAAAATCCTGGGTGGCTCATCGGAACAAACTCTTCAGAACAGTGGAACCAAAATCTGCTCTGTTTCTGGAAACCACATCCAACTTATAATGTGAAATGAAAGTATGTGGGTTGGCCCACATAGCCGCAGCACAAATAGATTCCATGGGCAACCTAGCCTGAAAGGCCACCGAAGTGGCTAAAGCCCTGGTGGAGTGACCTTTTGCTTTAACAGGTAATTCTTTATTCCTCAGTTGATAGATAAATGTGATGATAGAAGTCAACCACCTGGACAAGGTTACTTTTGAGACTGGAAGACCCTGTTTACCCTCAGCATAAGAAAGGAAAAGTTGGTCCGATTTCCTGATATCCTTAGTTCTATGTAAATAGAAACTTAGTTGCCTGTGAACATCTAACTGATGCAACTTATATTCCGCCCTGTTGGAATGGTTGGAAAAAAACACAGGAAGGTGTATAGACTGATTCAAATTATTTTCTGAAGAGACCTTAGGAAGGAAGGATTAGTCCTGAGAGCGACCCTATCATTGTGGAACACAAGGTACGGAGGATGGGTACAAAGAGCCTGCAGTTCCGAAACTCTTCTGGCTGAAGTAATGGCTACCACAGAGAGAGTTTTCCAAGATAAAAACCTTCAGGGAACAAGAAGCTGCAGGTTCGAAGGGAGGCAATATTAGAGAAGCTAAAATCAAATTTAGATCCCACGGAGGTGGAGGATCTCTCACTGGAGGCCTGCGCAGAGTGGTCTCTTTGAGAAAAGCTATACATAGCTTATGCAACATGATATTTCCCCGACAGGCCAATGTGAAAATTTGAAATTTCAGCCAACTGAACTCTAATTGTAGTGGAAGCGGACCCAGAATGAAAGAGTTCTGCAAGAAAATCCAAAATGTGGTGTATAGGGGCTGAAAAGGGCTCTATACTCTTAGTCTCTGCCCAGGAAGAAAAACGTTTCCACTTACTAGCATAAGTATTTCTAGTGGTAGACTTGTGCGATGATAAAATAATTTCCCGCACAGATGGGGAGATATCTGGAAGCCTGGCTAAGGTTGGAAGTGGAGCAACTAAGCAGTGAGCTGGAGAGATTGCAGGGATTGGTGCAGCCTGCCTGATTGATGGATCGGAAGGTCTGGAACTGGGTCCAGAGTCCAAGGCTGCTCAAGAAGATGATGATGCAGGAACGGGAACCATATTTGTCGAGGCCAGTAAGGAGCAATGAGGATCATTTTGCAGCACAAAACGGTAGCTTTCTGTATCAGTTTTGGAATAAGGGGAAATGAAGGGAATGCATAAAGAAGTCCCTGAGGTCAATCGTGGACTAGAACATCTCTGGGGGAATGTCTGGGAAGTGGAAGGAGAGAGAAGAATTTGTTGCATTTGCTGTTGAAGGGGGTGGCAAAAAGGTTGCAGCAAGGCTGGCCCCATTTGCGGAATATTTGGTCCGCAACTACTTGATTCAGAGACCACTTGTGAGGCATGAGAATTGCTCTGCTCAGCCTGTCTACTATGACGTTGGACTTCCCAGGGATGTGTGCTGCGATCAGAAACTGTTGGGAAGAGATCGCCCACTGCCAGAGTCTGAGTGCTTCTCGACATACGGGGTAGGACTTGGTTCCGCCCTGCTTGTTGATGTACCACACTACTGACATATTGTCCGTTTGAATTGCAATGGTCCCGGTAAAGAGTCCTGAAGAGCTTGCAACGCTAGAAGCACAGCCCTCATCTCCAGGATGTTTATATGCAGGTGGTACTCGTGAGGTTGCCAGGTGCCTTGGACTGTCCTGCCCTGATAATGCCCCCCCCCCACCCGATCAGGGAAGCGTCCATGGTAACTGTAGCAACTTGGGGGGGGGAGCACAAATGGTCTGCCTAGGAGTACTGATGTGGAGACCATCCACCATGCAAGGTGCTTTTTGCATGCTTCTGTGATCATAATCATGTGAGACATGGGAAGCTGCTGGAAGGACCATTGGGTGAAAAGCAGCCACTGGAGGATCCTCATGTGAAAACGAGCTAGAGGAACAAGTATGATAGCTGCTGCCATGAGACCTAGAGTTTGGAGGATGAACCTGGCTTGAATTCTCTTGTATGCTAATAAGACCTGTACATGGTGACGAATCACTAATACCCTGTCTGGAGGAAGGCTCGCTGACATGTCTTTTGTATTTAAATTTGCGCCTATAAAGGTGATAGACTGACAGGGCGACAATGCAGACATTTTGAAATTTATGAAGATACCTAGGCTGGAGCAAGTCTCGATACTGAAGTCTCTGGCTCGCAGAAGGTGATGCCTGGTGGTAGCAGTAAGGAGCCAGTCGTCTAGATATGGAAACACCTGGAATCCTTGCCATCTCAGGTGAGCGGTAGCTACTGCCATACATTTGGTGAACACCCTGGGGGCTGTGGTGAGACCAAAGGGCAGAGCTCTGAACTGGTAATGGCTGGCTCCCAGCCAGAAGCGAAGGAATCTTCTAGAGTGTCTGTCCATTTTGACATGGTAGTACGCATCCTGAAGATCTATAGAGCACATCCAATTGTCCTGACCCAGAAAGGGCATAATGGACTGTAGCGTGACCATCCAAAACTTGGTTCTTTGTACAGACCTGTTTAGTCTGCTGAGATCCAGAATGGGTCTCCAGTCCCCTGTCTTTTTTGGTACCAAAAAGAACCTTGAGTAAATTCCGGATCCTTGCTGGTCTGCTGGGACTTGCTGGATGGCCCTTTTTCTTAGCAGTTCTGAAATTTCTTGTACTGCTTAATCCCCGAGATTGGGTGGAACATCTGGAAGGGACTTGTTTGACATTACAGGAGTGCAAACAAAGGGTATTCTGTAGCCTCTGGATATAACTGACTGTACCTATTTGTCTTGTGTTATGTCTTGCCAGGCTCTTGGGTACAGCGATAATCTTCCCCTAACTGCCTCCGGAGGTGGGCAGTCGGGCAACCCTTCAGGGATGGTGGGAGGGCTTCTCAGAGAAGGATTCTCTGCTGCCCTGGTTTTGTGGACCGCCTCTGCCACGAGGGGGCGTCTATTATTGTTCCCTCCTCTGCCGCTGGATGGGAACTCACCACGTGTGTCCGGCAAGGCTCCCTGAGATTTCCGGAACCACATCTTTCCACTCTTCTGACCCTTAGGATATGGTCTGGAAGGAGTGGAAAAACGGACTCCCACGGCAGAGAGAATCTTGCCTTCCTGTTCACACCTGGTAGGGGTGTCCTTCACCTGTGATCCAAAAAGAGAGGAACCATCAAAGGGGGTGTTGGTAAAAGATGCTCCGAAAGGTTCCGTGAAGTTACATAGCCGCATCCAAGCATGTCTCCTTAGAGCAACACCTGTGCCTGCGGCTCTTCTCTCACCATCGGCTGCATAAGAAATGAGCCTCATGGAGGAGTTCACGACTGAATTAAGAGTCGCCAGCTGGGAGGCTGCCTTAGCCCGGGCCCCCTCAGCTGATGGATCTTGGAGGGTATCTCCAAGTTCTTTAAGGAGATCCCTTTGAAGGTGGGTAAAGTGGCACAAATAATTCAGAGACCTCAAAGAAAAAGTCGCTGAAGAGAACATCCGCTTCCAATATCTGTCTATCGTCCTGGACTCCTTGTTAGGGGGATGGACAGATGAAGAAGTTTCAGCCAACTCCTTCTTTGTGGCCGCCGCTACCACCATGGCATCAACAGGGACACCTTTGGTCAAAAACGGTTTATCCTGTGGTGCCGTTATGAATTTAGCGGGTCTTCTGGGGGTGGGCTCCACTGAGTCTGGAGCTGACCACTCCTTCCGAGCCACCACGGACATCAGTGGGTCGAAAGGCGGAGACACCCAGGAGGTGGAATGTCAGGATCCAAACGCATCCAGGAATACCGACTCCTCCTCGGAGGTGCTTAGGGTAGTCCATTTCCCCCTCTGCCTAAGCATCTCAAGGATGTCTGAGAAGGAGACATCTTCAGAGGGGGATCTCGGGGACCCCTCCGAATCCTCCAAGTCGGTATCTGATGTGACGGACTCAGGGGAGTCAACATGCTTCCTCTTGCATTTCCTCTTACAAGGTGGCTCCTCCAAATGATCAGGGGAGGCCTCGGAAGAGGAAGATACACCCAAGGGGGTGCCCTGGAGCTTTGGATCCCCACGGTTGGGGTCTGGAGGAGGGACAGAGGCAGACACAGGCACCATAGTGGGAGGAGCCAGTGGGGATGATCTTGGGGCTGACTCAGCGGCCAGCACACTCCTCATGACATTGAAGGCATCCCTGCTCGGATGCCGAGAAGGCTCTGGTTCCGAAGAGACCGGAATCCCTCTCCGCACCGAGGGGGACAGCTCCGAAGCCGATGTAGGAGCCGAGCTCACCTGTGCCAAAACTCCAAGAGGGAGAGCGGGGTCGGACAAGGGTCCGATGCCACTCACCCCCTCGGAGCCGACGAGGGAGTCTCGGCGCCCAGACCCTTGCAAGGACGGTACCAAGGAAGTGATCGGAGCCGACGACAGAACCAAAGCAGAAGGTATCAGTAACGACGGTTCCACGACCCGAACCCCAACGAACTCTTGCTCCGAGCTCAAGGAAGGAGTCGGAGGAGGAATAACTGCAGATATGGATGGAGCCGACACCTGATGAGGGGGGCTGGACAACATTTTTGCTAGGGCCTGCGATTTTAACAGCCTACTGACCACTCTCTCCACGTCATGATCGGGTAGTCTTGAGGACCGAGAAGAGTGGGACCGATGACTGTGCTCCGATTGGAGCAGAGGAGACCTCGGAGCCGAGCGTATCGACTCCAGGGAGGAAGACCTAGATCTCTTTCGACTCCCCGTCGGCTCCGAAGGGAGAGTCGGAACCAACTGGGAGACAGGTAAATTGGTTCCAGCCGGAACCGAGGCTGAAGGAACAGCTTCACCCATCGACGGCTCCGAACTGGGAGCCGAAGAGTTAGGTGGCTTAGAGGCCTTCACAGGCTGAGTCTTTGCCCGTGAATCTTGTTTAAGTAATCCACGTAGGATTAACTTATTTTTACGCTCCTGCAGGACTCTTGGGCTGAAGGCATGGCAAACCGAACAAGAGTCCTGCAGGTGCATGGCACCGAGACAATAGACACAAGAAGTGTGACCATCTGTCAGAGACATCTTCTGACAGCATGAGTCACACTTCTTGAATCCGGACACCTTGGTATCCTTGGACATCCCTGAAAAGGAATTAGAAAACCAAGGACAACACACAAAAGAAATTAGGATGTAAGTACTACCACACACACTAAGTTAAGACACCCAAAACACAGCCAAGAAAACTGACAATATTGTGTATATATAAGCTAAACAAAACTAAGAGCTTTTTTTTTTTTTTTTTTTTTAATAGAGAAAGTGAAAAGGGTTAGCCTCTAATTTAAATGGCTACCTAAGAAAGTGAAGGGGGAGGGGAAAACTCTAACTAAAACGAGTTTTCTGAAGGGATAGGGGAAGGTTTAAGAAAGAATAACAGATACAAGTATATATATATATATATATATATATATATATATATATATATATATATAAAGGTTAACTAGTATAAACAATCTACACTAACAAGCCTATAAATTTTTATCAAAAAATTTCTTTCAAAAACGAGAAAAAAATGAAAATATACGACCTGAGCCAGTATACAACCTCGCAGCAGAAGCAGCAAATGAGATCTGGGTATCTAGCGCCAGGTATTATGGGATATGGGGTGGCCTCGAGCCAGTATGCAGCTCTCGAGCTTTTGAAGATGGCCGAGTCGGAGCCGAGGATTGGCTCCGAACCCAACCAGCAAGAATGAAGGCGAGATTGACAACTTAACATCATATGTTCACTGTTGTGTTAAAGTGCTTTGATTAGATATAAATACTAGTATTACTATAACCATACAAAATTCTATAGTTGAATTTTTAAAAATATATATATATACAAGTATTACTAAAAATACATGAAAAGTATATAAAAAATAATTTTCAACATATGTGTTATTTCAATAAGTGCTATAAATTATAGCACTGTTAAACTTGTTCTGCCTTCTCTTTTAGAATGGGCAGTATAGTCAAATGCTCATTTAATCCTGGTGGAAAATCTGCAGCTAATCTTAACTGCCATAACAATTCTTTTTTATTGAAAACATTTTGCCAGTCACCCCCTCTAGCTTCCACATGTACAAAATTGAGAATGGCAAATTTAAAACCTGTAAAATCAATACATGACATGCTATGTTTATATAAAGCATTAGTCTCCTTCTTATTTCTTATGTCATATAAATGTTCACATATTCTGGTCTTAAATAGCCTCTCTGTCTTTCCTACATAAAATGAAGAACAGGTACTACACCTGGCTATATATACCAGTTTACTGGAAGAACAATTACCACTTTTTAAAAAAATATAACTTTTATTCTGATTATCGCTACTAATGGAACTATCCTGTAGAATATATGCACAATAAGAACATCTACCACAAGGTTTACTTCCACCCATTTTCACTTGTATACCTTGGCAATTGTTACCCCTCTCCAATATTGATTTTAAATTGGGTCCTACTTTCGTAGAAAATAAAGGTTTGTCACCCAATAAACGAAATACTTCACTATTAGTTTTAAAAATATTCCAGTTTTTCATTAATATTCCCTTGACTTGAGAATACAAAGGGCTACACTGTATCACACATGCTTGTTGAAAATCAACTTGGTTTTCTTCTTCAGGACTAATTATTAACTTGTTGGTTGGTTGGTTTAAATCCCTATGTCACAAGATGGGTTGCCAACTGGCTCACTGACCGAACCCACACTGTGAAAGTAGCAGACTCTAAATCCAACTTCAGACCAGTGACAAGTAAAGTACCACAGGGTCCAGTCCTAGGTCCTCTCCTGTTTGGTATCTACTTCTCTGAAGTACAGGCTAACACAGAAGGTCTTTGGCTAACAAAGTTCGCAGATGACTGCAAACTAGGAGCCATAATCAAATCTCCTAATGATGTGGACATCCTACAAAAGGGCCTCACTAAGACAGATGCCTGGTGTCAAAGCCATGGCCTCAAGCTCAATGCCAAAAAGTGCATTGTCATCCCTTTTGGTAAAAACTCTGTACCCATGAACTACCACATAGGCGCTAGTCTACTTAACACCGAAAGTGTGATAAGAGACCTTGGGACACAGGTGGACAGTAGTCTCTCCTTTGATAATCACACCGCCACAGTAGTCAGGAAATCATTCTACGTGGCACACCTCATCACAAAAGGTTTCTCATCCAGGAAAAAAGAGGTCATTGTTCCCCTCTACTCATCACTCATTAGACCCATTATAGAGTACAACGCCCCTTTTGGTATGTACCTCACAAGACATCTACCAGAACTGGAAAGGCCACAGAAATACCTCACAAAGAGGATTACCAGCCTCAAACAGATGCCCTATGCAGATAGTCTCAAAAAATTCTAGCTTTACTCTGTCGCATATCGCCTACTCAGAGGCAATCTCTGCCTAACATACAAAGCTGCCTAACATACAAAGCTATGTCAAACCCAGAGCTGTTGGACATGCTCCACGTTAAGAAATCCCAATCCCTTTGAGCTACACGCTCTAGGAACCTAAACTTGTCACCACAATAAACAGAACATGCTGGAGGCATAGATTCCGGTCTCAGAGACTTCCCCATACTCTGGAACAAACTGCCTATCTATATCAAACAAAGCTCCTCATTAGCACTCTTCAAGAAAAATCTTGATGATTGGATGGGAGATAGGAAATTCACCCCGGGGATCACTTCTGTGGCTCTAATTGACAGGGGCACAGGAAAATAATTTTCTTGGGTGGCAAAAGACAGGGTACCATTTGGCTAGGCTTATATAGGCCCTAGGGCCAATAGCCTAGTACCTACCTATGAACCAATCCATTTCAGCTTAAACAAGTGCTAATAAACATTCATAAGGACATGCTGACAGTCATAAATATTCATAGAAAGTACATTCTCATCAAAAGACATGATAAAAACTTCATTCTTTCCAACACCATAAAATATTTACAAAAAATACCTACTCAATTATAAAAGACTTTCAAACAATATATAAATATATCACAAAGTTCCATTGGGGACGAAAAACGCGGTGAAACAGTGAAGCATTTTGTGGTTCGTTTGTTGTGTGGATTTATTGATTAAAAACGTTTTCGTTTTACCCACTTGTCTGGAGCTCCAAAATGCTTATTTCGTATTATTTGGTTGGAGCTTTGCTCTCAATTAACAATAATACCTATCTGCAAAATGTTTCTGTAAGAGTCTGTACTAACAAGCTTATCTTATACTGTTAACTGATTTTTTTATACAATTTAGTCAAATGTTACTGCAACCAGATTACGACAGAGATCCAGGTTAATTGTGAAGTCAAATAAACCATCAAAGCAGCTTTCTCCCTCTTTGCCAGTATCACAAAATTTACTCAAACACTTTTCTTAAAAGTCATGTACGTGCTGCATAAAGGCGGTTTAAATCTGAAAGCATTTCCCTACTAGGCCAGTCCTCTGTAAGCTATACTGTATTCAGTTTCAGAATACGTTACCATGTAGCAACACAAGGTTAAATGCTTCTGCAGTGAATTGTTACATTTATTTTTTTGTTTTGTGTCTTGTATCTTGAGTGCATTATATTAATCTGTGGCACAACTTTTTTTTTTGTTTGTTTTTAAGATTCAACAGTAAGATTAGCAAGCACTCTTGATAGGAATGTATGTCTATACATAAATTGTCAAGAGCAGTAAAAGAAACACGTGTTAAAATATTCTAACATTGTCAAGTGCCTGCTAATGCTGCTCTCCTGTCTTAAAGTTTAATGATCACACAGTCATATTTTATCAAAATGAATTAACATTTTAAAAACTACAGCTTGGGACTAGAAGCAATAACTTGAAACATGCCTACTTACTACACTTTAATGTCTAGGACGTTAACAGATGATCAAGGGCAGCTTTCCGGAAGAAGTTATAAAAAGACTACTGTTAAGCTGGCAGGAGCACAGAAAGAAAGAGAAATAAGATACATGTTGTAGTTTACAGCAGCAGTCTCTGTGCACTTTTATTCTTAGCAAGAGAAACTTATCTTAATTTCTTTTTTTATGCAACAATGATTCATTTCTAATTTTTTTGCGTAGTTTTAGGGAATAATTTCTACATATTGGGATCAACCTTTCCTGCTTTCTTAAGTGTGCAAAATCAGTAATATTCACAGCCTGTTTCACACATTGATCTGGAAGCAAACTTAACACATTCTTCATAAAATTAAACAATTTCCCTGCATGAAAAACCTTTCAACCACAGCACAGTACTTAAGTGAAGGCAATCTTTTTTTCTTCCTAACTTGCACCTGGTAGTTTGTAAAACAACTTATAGACTCATAACCTTTGTCTTACTAATACTGTATAACCTTTTATATGGATCAGAAGCCACCAGCAACAGTGCCCCTCATTTCAAATTAAACTCTATCAACAACTTGCATTTACAGACAGGCAGACAAAAGAAGGAAAACAGCTGCTCTCCTATACCACCCACCAAGTTTGCCCCGAATACCTGGAAAACAATTGTGATTCCTCTCATTACAGCCGAGTGACGTCTCCAGGCGTTTATGCAGTTACACCCTACTGCTCCTCTAGGCGTCAAATATTGCCTGTTCATATTTGCATTAATAATTCCAAAACCATGTTACATACAAGGTATCGGAAAATTTTATCTTGAAGCATACATGATAGCAAACACAATTGTATTGATATATGACCTCTGTCAATGGGTATTTGTTAAAAATGTAAGGTGATAACTTCAATTTTTAAATGCTGAAGCCACGCCCACTGGGAGTAAAAGGTGCACACTCAAAAGAGCTCTACTGGAGGGAATGAGTAACTATGACCCCACTCCTCTAAAAACCCAGGTAATTAAAAAGCCCATCAGCCTCACTAGTGTTATATGCAAGGCATGGAATGTTATCATAGGAAAACTCATTTATGCAGTCATAGGCAACTTAAATGACCTAGATCCCAATCACTCTGGTTTTGTAAAGGGTGGATCCCATTTCCTGAACCTAGTAAATTTTCTTTGAAAAAGGTTAAGGACAGTGGTCAAACCATGCATACTGCATATCTTGACATGGCCAAGGCTTCTCACACTATCTACCATGCTAGTATTATTAAAAAGTTAGACAAACAATGTAAACACCTATGGTGTCTGCTGGATGCAAACTGGCCAGCCTACAGATCCCAAATTGTGAAAGTTGGTGGTACCCTTGCTGAATGTAAAATTATAACTAGTTGGGTACCACAGGCATCAGAGCTAGGCCCTCTCCTATTAGCATTTATTTTGCAGACATCCAATGCAACATTCCTGAAGTATAGTTGACAAAGTTTATGGAAGACTGCAAGATGGGCACTGTTATCTGCTCAAACACTCTCAACTTAAATGCAAAAAGTGCAGCTCAGTAGTATTCACTAAAAAGCTTTATCCACATCATATGTTATAACTGGTACTCCTCTTCATACAGATTCAGTCATAACAGACCTGGATTGACTATGTGGATAACTTTTTCATTTTATCATCGTGTTTCCACAATAGTCAGGAAATCGTTCGAAGGGAATATCCGAAAGATCCAAAGAAATCACCTCACCACTGTAGATTTTCTTTATCAGACTCCTCATCTAATACACTGTTCCCTTTGCTATATACAGACCCATGCATGCCACTCAAATGGAAAGGCCCAAACAGCTTTCAACAAAAATAAATAAAATAAGGGCCTTAAAAATTCAACTATCCCTACAGTTCTATTTTATCTCCTGTTTCTTTGCAAAATCAGTGGCTCTACAGACATCCACAATAGGGACCTAAATTTACACCAATAAACAAGCAAGATTCACTGAAAGGATAGATTCCCAACTTGATATATTCCCAAGCTATGGATAAGTCTAATACATGCCATGTTACATGTCTGTACATTTGTAAAAAAGTCTGTATGTAATTTTTTTTTTTAACTTTTTTATTTCTGTTTGCTATTTGCATGTAATTATATGATACGTCACTGCCTATGTTTGTAGCTTTTCTCCCCGGGCCTCTACTGAAAATGGACACATATCCAGTTAGACTAGCCCAGTCAACAAATGTAAAATAAATAAATAAATAATAAGTTACCAATACAGGTAAAACCTTTAAGGCTAGTCCTGATGATTGGATGGATAGACATATTTACAACAGGGTTATCTTGTACAGCCCTGTCTGATTTAGAAAGTGGTTTGGGTTCCATTAAATACTCATAACGGGTGGCAGGAAATTTTAACTTTATCTACTTAAAGTTGTACATGGTTAGGTCTGTTATGGTCCCTGTGATTGGTTGCCTAATATTGTTCATATAAAGCAAAAGCCACAAGTGTGTTTTTGACACCGGTCTAGTTCAGATACCTGTTTTTTCCCCCACCTGTTTTATATTTTTTTTTATGGTTTACACATACTACGTGAATCCAGTAACAATTTCTAAAAATGCACTTCCCTTCTCAGTCACTTCTATGAACAACACCTTTAACATGTCTCCTATCCCAGATTAGTTCTTTTTACCTGGATTTCTATCATTCCTATTGCCTTAATATTCTAAGCGCTACTCAGTTTCTGAACTCCTTGACAAATAGGCAACTCTGTAAATAAAGCAAGATGTTATCACTGTGAACAATTCCTCAGATTACCGATCACTTCTGTGAGCTCAAATATAACAAATTTTGATTTAATCTTCAAATCTTAACTGTTAAAAATCATAAAAAGTTTCTGCCTTGGAGGTTCTGAACTACTGTAGTTAAAGAATATTGTAATTTTAGTGCACCTATGCCTTTTTTTCCTTTTTCCTCTCCTGGTGAGCACTACAAAAATATTTCACAGTAATCCCACTGAGGCCCAATAGAAAAGCAACATTAACTCCACAATAACTTATAGTCCCATCAGTGCAACCTCAGTAATGAACTACAACCACCCTACAACAGTTCACACCACTCCAGAAGCAGACAAAATGACTTGACTAATTTATGAGACCTTTTCCAAAAATAACTTTATACAGGGTGTTTTCAATTATCCTTAAAATTAGTAAGTTCATAGGTGTTTACTTGGCTAACTACCACAAGGGCTTTTTACGCCTAGCCATGGGTTTACAGCTAATTACTAGGCTAGCTTTCTTAATAGACCATTCTAAGGCTAGCCAATTTTTTTTCTCCAAGGTAAGACTCAAAAGTACAGTTTTGTACCTACCATAAATGTAGATGTTCGAGGATCCACATTGCTGCAGTCCTAACCATTGGGTAGTCCGCTGTCCAGTCGGCCCGAATACCAAAGTATATGGCTGACGTCGGTCAAGGCGCATTAGACTGATGTCAGGACGTCAGGGTACTAATGCGCATGACCGACGTCATATCCTCAGTCTTTTCTTGCCCCAGATGTCAGAAGATCCTAAAAAGACAAGGCCCACACCAAAAACACCAAAAAGCCCTGCACCAAACATATGTACAATATATACAAGATTACAAGAATATAGCCTAACCCACACCACCACCCCTAAACACAGAGGGGAAGGAGGGAGGGTAAATTGGACTGCAGCAATGTGGATCCTCGAACATCTACATTTATGGTAGGTACAAAACTGTACTATGTTCTTCATTCCACATTGCTGCAGTCCTAACCATTGGGTAGAATCCCAAAGCAGAGGTAAGGGAGGCTGGCAAATCATAAGGAAGCAGGAGCTGTCAACATGCCTTGCAAAATAGCTGTGGCAAAACCAGCCCTAGATTTAGAGTAGAGAGGAAGGTGGTAATGCTTAGAGAAAGTATGCACTGAACTCCAAGTAGCTGCCTCCAAAATATCCTTAGTTGCCACCCCTTAGAAATGCTGTTGAAGTGGCAGTAGCCCTAGTGGAATGAGGCCTAATCCCAGCTGGAATCTCCTTGCCATGATGGGAATAACAAAATGAAATGCAAAACCCAATCCACTTAGAAATAGTTTGCTTAGACACAGGCTTACCCTGAGAACTCAAAGCAAAAGAAACAAACAACTGCTGAGACTGCCTGAAATCCTTAGTCCTGCTTAAATAATAACGCAACTGCCTATGTACATCTAAAGTGTGCAAAATCTTTCCCCCTTATTTTGGGGATCTGCATAGAAAGTAGGCAAATGAATAGTTTGGTTTAAAGCCACACTAGAAACCACCTTAGGCATAAAGGAAGGATTAGTGCGTAATGATACCCTATCCTTATGGAAAATTAAGAAGGGCTCTACTGCCATAAGGGCCTGCAATTCAGAAACCCTTCTTGCAGAAGTAATAGCCAACAAAAAAGCAGTCTTCCATGACAAGTATTTCAATTCAGCAGTAGCCGCAGGCTCAAAAGGTTGTAGAGTAAGTTTCTCCAACACAAAATTGAGATCCCAAGCAGGAGTAGGAGCTCTACGTGGGGGTCTTATATTCTTTGCCCCTCTAAGAAACTGCTTGAACAAAGGATGCGAAAACAATGGTGGGTCACAATCATAGTGAGCTGAAATTGCTGCAGCATGAATTTTAATGGAAGAGAAAGACAAACCTTTGTCCAGTAACTCAGTAAGATATTGAAGAGCCACACTCAAATTAGGCTCAGAAATCTCCAAATTCTTTGCTGCACTCCAAAATAAAAATCTCTTCCATTTGTCTCGTACACTTTCCTTGTACTAGGTCTTCTGGCTTCCATAATCACATTTAAAACTTGTTGAGGAAGTTGAGACCTGCTGTGTTTCAAAACAGAATATGCCAGGCTGTTAGATGAAGAGAGTGAAGCTTGACATTGAGCAGGCGACCGTCCTTCTGAGATAACAGGTGTGGAATCAAAGGTAAAGGCCATGGAGGCTTCCTTACCAGACTCCTTAGTAGTGGGTACCAGTGTTGCGAGGCCAATCTGGAGCTATTAAAATCATCCTTGGCTTGTCTTGTCTGACCTTTAGGAGCACCTTTGGGAGAAGAGGCAGAGGTGGAAAGGCATACACATGAAGATTTTTCCAACTGAAAGAAAGAGCATCCACTTTCCAAGCTGTGTGATGAAACCCTTTTGTGCAAAACTTTGGCAGCTGGTGGTTTAGTGGAGAAGCGAACAGATCTATGTCTGGAGTTCCCCATGACACTGTCAATTTCTGAAATACATGAAGATCCAGTTTCCACTCGTGGGGATCCATGATTTGTCTGCTTAACACATCTGCTAAGGAGTTCTGTGCTCCGGCAGAAACCTTGCCTGAAGAGTTAGTTGCAAGCTGAGCGCAGTCTCCCATAAAATCATTGCTTGCCTGCATAGGGATAAGAATGTGTTCCCCTTGTTTGTTGATGTACCACATGACAGTTGTGTTGTCTGTTAGAATCAACACCTGCCCTGGAAGAAGTAACTCCTTGAAAGCCATTAATGCAAACTGGACTGCTAACATCTCCTTCATGTTGATATGTAGATGCTGTAGTCTGGCAGGCCACTTGTCTTGTATCCACTTTCCATTTAGATGAGCTCCCAAGCAATGTCCGAGGCATCTGTCGTTAAAATCTGACTCGCCTCTGGCCGGGTCACAGAGAGTCCCTTGTTTAGGTGACATTCCTGAGCCCACCACAAAAATTCTTTTTGAATGCAAGGTATTATTTGAATGACAGTGTCCAAATCCTGGCAGTGCTGTGTCCATACATTTTGAGATACCATTGCAGCTTCCTCATATGCAGTTTGGCATTGGGAAGCACCAGAATACAAGATGCCATGAACCCTAAGGCTTGAAGGACTGTCCTTGCAGTCAGCCCGGACTGAAGAGATAGTTGATGGAAGTAACTGGAAAGATTCTTTTGTTTGTCCGGGGTTAAAAAGGCCATCTGGGCTGCTGTATTCAGTCTCACACCCAGAAAGCACATGTCTTGAGAGGGTACTAGACTGGACTTTATTTCGTTCACAGAATACCCTAGGCATCTTAGCACTGCTATGACATATTCCAAATGCTGTAGAAGGTCTTCCTTTTCCTGAGCCAGAATCAGGCAGTCGTCCAAGTAAGGATAGATTTGAATTCCTTTTAGCCTGAAGTAAGCTATCACTGGAGCCAGAACCTTTGTGAATACTCTGGGCAGTAGATAAGCCAAAGGGCAATGCAGAGAACTGATAATGAGAATTTCCAGCTCGAAACGCAGATACTTTCTGCAACTTAGTCTTATAGGCACATGAAGGTAAGCTTCCTTGAGATCTAAAGTTACCATCCAGTGATCTTTGCCCAGCAGAGGTAAAAGTTGTTGTAACGTCAACATTTTGAACTTGGGAATGTCCAGATAAGTGTTGAGGATAGATAAATCCAAAATTGGTCTCCACGTGTTCCCCTTCTTTGGTACTAGGAACAGGCGAGAATAAAATCCTAGGCCCCTTTCTGGTACAGGGACTGGCTGAATGGCCCCTATTTGGAGTAACAGAGAAATTTGCTTGTGAGTCTCTTTCCTTTGTGGAGGAGGAACGTCTGGCATGCCTTTGAAAGGGGGCAAGGTATGGAAATAAAACCTGTAACCGTGGTGAATGATATCCAAAACCCATCTGTCTTGAGTAATTAAATCCCAATTTTCTTTGAAAAGAGACAGTCTTCCTCCCAAAGGGGCTGCCAGACGAGAATGGACTGGCAGCTGAAAAGGCAGGTCATCGGGTCTGTTTACGAAAGGACTGACCCCTGCCCTCACCAGAAATCTGAGCAGGAGAACTCCCTGTTCTAGGCCTAAAAGAACCTTGAGCTCTGCCCCTACCACGTCTAGACCTACCCCTAGACTGGGAATCATAAGCAGGATATGTCCATCCCTTAGTAGGCCAATTTCTGCTAAACTTCGGAGGTTGCACCTGCAAAAAATCTTTAACAGTCTGCATAGACTTAGCCTTGTCCTCCATTTTCTTTAAAACTGCTTCCACAGGCGAACCAAACAACACATCAGACTGTAAAGGAGCATCCAAAATCCTTGTCTTAACATGCTCAGCTAAATTCTGATCCCTCAACCAGGCGTGCCTGCGAAGAACAGAACCAGTGGCAGCCACCCTCGAGGAGGCCTGCACAGCATCAAAACCACATTGCAAGGAATGCTTACCCACTTGTTCAGACACATGAACTAAATCCTGCAACTCTTTACACTCAATACCTTCCGCCAGAGCATCCACCTTAGATTTCAATTGTGAAAGGAGATAATTCTGATATTTTAGCATGTGAAACTGACAATTCAACGCCCTCATGGCTAAAGTGGAAGAAGTATACACCTTCTTTCCCCATCTATCCAAAGCCCTTGCCTCTTTATCAGGAGGAACAGGATTTTTAACAACAGAGGCCTTAACACCTTTAGGCCCCTGAGAAACAGTTTCCGGGTCTGCCCTAGGACTCTTAAAAAGATACTTATGAGCTTCAGGCACCCTATAGTACCTATCCGGTTTAACAGGGGCAGGAGGCAAAGAATCAGGGTTCAGGGAAGCCTCTGCAAAAACATCTTCCACCACATTCAAAACAGGAGGTATAGCTAAGGGCCTATGCTGGGGTAAAAACAAGA
The DNA here is from genome assembly GCF_019279795.1 of Protopterus annectens. Lineage (NCBI taxonomy): Eukaryota > Metazoa > Chordata > Ceratodontiformes > Protopteridae > Protopterus > Protopterus annectens. The sequence continues at coordinate 698,034,564 of NC_056748.1, forward strand.
ATTCCCTAAGCCTCTTCCTGGAATCAGAGAAATCTTGGCCTTCCCATTTAAAATGCTCCCTCATGGAATGCAGAGTCTCTGAAAATGAAAAATCCTCAGGAGGAGAAGCTGAAGGAGTGGAATCATCCACATCAGAATCAGAATAAGGAGGATACTCCTGCAAGTCTTCAGTGGAAGACTCAGAAGCCTCTGAACACTGCTCAAAACTCTCAAACTCAGGCTCCACCCTAGGCCTCTTATCAGGAGGGGGCATAGAACCCCTAATCATAGTAATCAAATCCTCTGCCATTTTAAGCATATGTTTCTTAGGCACAGAACCTGAAGTGCTAGGAGAAGCCCCACTGAAGCTAAACCTGGCCTACCTCTCAAAGAAGTCTTGGAAACAGAAGGAGAGGCTCGAACCACCTTAGGAAGAGAGGGAAGTACAGCTACCTGAGAAGCCCCTCAGCCTGGCCTACCTCCTGAGAGGGCACATCCTGTAACAGTAAAGTCTCTGCCTGAGACTCCAAAGAAACTCCTGGCAAAACCTCCGGCTCCACTGAGCCTTCTAAAGAACCGGCGTCCGGGACTGCGGTTCTTCAACTCTAGGCTTTGCTGCTTTGTCCTTGCGCTTTTTGGACGAAGCGGGCGTCGGAGCATCCGGCGGCATTTTATAATTACAACGCTTCCCAAACACTAACCTGGCACAGTCTAACCTTCTCTTAATAGTGCGTTTGTTAAATCTAGCACAAGAGCGGCATCCAACAACGTCGTGCTCAGGCCCTAAACAAGGTATACACAAAGTATGGTAATCCCTATGAGGTATCTGTTTCCCACAAGAAATACAGATATTCACATTTACTGACATCCGGTTAAATACTGAGGCAAGAAAAAAACAAAATGTTCTCCAACGGGGTACTTAGCCAACTTTGATTCGGTCTGAAACTCCGACTTCAGAAAATTTCAGAACGCCAACCTGCACTCGCAAAACTGCTTCTGCATCGGACCATGCGGCAAAAAAGACTGAGGATATGACGTCGGTCATGCGCATTAGTACCCTGACGTCCTGACATCAGTCTAATGCGCCTTGACCGACGTCAGCCATATACTTTGGTATTCGGGCCGACTGGACAGCGGACTACCCAATGGTTAGGACTGCAGCAATGTGGAATGAAGAACATCACTGTATTTTGTGTCTGTGAGTCAAACACTATAACCATTATACCAGGCCCCAATCATATATACCTATATCTCTAAAGCTGTATATGCCCAAATATTTGCAGGCCTAGTAAATGAGTTTAACTCCTTAGAACAAATAGTTAACCAGACCACTAAGGACCAGAACAATCTGGACCCTGACCTCACCAATACCCCCAAGTATACCAAGCCTTTAACATCTCCATCCCTTGTTACATCAGACAACAAACTAGTAGCCACTAATTTCTCAACGGTAAACAATTCCGAATGCAAGGACTTTAAATATATATTATTTTTTTTTAATTCTACGATCAACCAAGTTTACTTGGAATTCACCACTTCCCATGATGTTTCAGCCACTGTTTTCATCTGAACTCAACCCCCACATAAAAAATGAATTAGATCTAGCAGCCTCATTATAGCCATGTATAATGGGAAAGTAAAAAAAAAAATAATAAAACCACTCTAGTGGTTTACTACTATAAATAAGCTCTATAAACAAAAGAAACAAAGGAAAAAAACTTTTTAACTCCCATGAACTGAAACCAGCATCAGAAGCCAAAGATAAACTACAAATCCTTCTGTGGTTACATTATGAAACTGATTGCACTTTGTATGTGTAGAACTAATCCAAAATGGCAGGACCCACTCATATCCTAAACACATTTCTTGCTGTTGGCTTTAGCACTAATTTTAAATCAATGAACAGTCATTGGAATTCCACATATTTGAGTGTCACTCACCCCTTACGATCACCATGGAGCATGTCCTGGTTGTACTTTCTAAACCCAAAAATACTTCTATAGCCTCAGCAAATTTACCTGGATGTCTAATTAATAGGGTCAGACATGCCACTGCTGAGCACCTCCTACACTTGTTTAACTTAAACCTAGCCAGAGGGTATGTGCCTATGGTCTGGAAAATGGCTGTAGTGGGTGTTGCCCATGCACAAAAGGGGCTGTAACATACAGACTGCAAATTACAGACCATGCAGACTATCTTAATTTACAAGATGCTGGAATGTATATCTCACCTCAAACTATGATTCTAAAAATTTCATACAACTTGACCCACAGCATGTTTTTCCAAGGGCAGACCATGCATACTAAACTTGGTAAACTTCTGGGAAAAGGTTGCAGAGGCAGCAGACAGCAGCCACTCAGCCCACACACCATTTCTGCATCTGACCAAGGCGTTCAACACTACATCATGCGAGTACTGTAAACGAGCTAAAACTGCTAAAGGTAAACCACTACATGTTAAGATGAATTGCAAACTGGCTAAAGGATAGCGCACACATACACACAAAACTGAAAAGGGTAAGTGCCACTGCAGAAACTGACTAGTGGAATACCAAAGGGATAAGTATTCAGACTTTGTCTTTTTTGTATATGCTTTCTGACCTCCATACCTCAAATACTTACGTCTAACCAAACTCACTGACGACTGCGCCCTATGTGTTATCATCCACTTTCCCCCTGATACAGAAGTGCTTCAGTAAGAACTAAAGTAAATGCAACAAAGTGAACATTGTTGCCTTACAGAAAAACACTCATCCCCCACTCAGACCACTGCAAATAACCCACCTCTCATACAGATACAGTAGCCAGGGATCAGCACCCAAGCTGACAGTTTCCTCACCTTTGACCACCATACTGCAACAGTAGTTAGGAAAGCCCTTTACCTAGCACAAATGATTTTCAAAGGTATTTCATCTACATCAAAGGATGTAACGGTCCTTCTATCTTCAGCCCTAATTATACCAGCTACTGACTACAATGCTTCTTTCCATATGAACCTATCCAGACATATGTACAGCTAGAAAGGTCCCAAAGGTTTCTGATGAAAAAGATTACAGGCCTAAAAATCTTTGGCTAACAAGACAGAGTAGAAGCCTTATCCCTATACTCTTATACTGTATAGACTCTTACATAGACAGCTATCCCCATTCATTTCTGCCATCAAAGGCCCCAACTGTAATGGATCTCTCATACCTTCACAGGATGAAGTAGGAGACAAACACTGAAACCAAGGATCTGAACCTCCAACGACATAAAAATAAAACACTTTGGGGCATAGGTTGATAACCCAATGGTTGCCCCATTTCTGTAACAAACTGCTTCTGCTTGTTAAGCAAGTAAGACTTTTGTTTCATTTAAGACTGTCCTTAATGATTGGATATGGGTACCCAAAAGTTCATCCCTGGTCTAACATATTTTCCGGGAAGTGGGGATTAACATCTTGAGGGTTATATATGGTAAGGTGTACATGATCTTCATGCTTACTTGCATTAAAATGCATATGATCAGACTTCACTACAGCCTCAATAATGAATTATATTAACTGTGAAACAAACAATACTCCAGATGTAGCCACACCAATGAAATGATATTTAAAGTACTCACAATGCAGCCTTGCAAGTTATCTGTACAGTACTTAGAATGATTTGTGGCAAACTAGCCATGGTCTTAGTAAGGAAATGAATAGATTCCAGAATGAATCATGATAATCCAGACAAAACCTCCTTAATAAGTTATACTAGAATAAAAACTAAAGGGCAAATATCTATCCCAGCAGAGTGCTGCTCCCCTGACATCTCAGATGCTCAGGTAAGAGCTGCCCTCTCCAAAGCAAAAAACACAGCATCAATGGGACCAGACGGTGTCCCGGGCTGTGTCCTACATGAACTCCAAGAAGAGCTAAACCCAAACCTAAAACTACTGTTCAATCTCAGCCTTACTACAGGATATGTACCCAAAGAGTGGCGTACAGCAACAGTGGTCCCTCTCCACAAAGGTGGTGTCTCAACGGATCCTGGAAACTATCACCCCCATAAGCCTGACTAGCTTGGTCTGCAAAGCTATGGAAAGGATCATCATGGACTTCATAAATAAAGATATTGGGGACCTACAGACACTGGATCCTACCCAGTTCGGCTTTGTTAAGGGCAGATGTTGCCTCTTAAACCTGGTCGATTTCTTTGAAACAGTCACCAAGGCCATTGACGAGGGGAAGGTGGTCCACACAGCCTACCTGGACCTCGCAAAAGCCTTCGATACAATACCCCACTCGGGCATTATAGATAAGCTCACCAGCTTAAATATAAACCCCTATGTCACTAGAAGGGTTGCAAACTGGCTCAAGGACAGAATCCACATGGTTAGAATTGCTGGAGCCATGTCAGACTCCAAACCAGTTACAAGTGGCGTCCCACAAGGCTCAGTCCTGGGACCTCTCTTGTTCGATATATATTTCTCGGCGGTACAGGCCAACACAGAAGGACTGTGGCTGACCAAGTTCGCACATGACTGCAAACTGGGTGCCATAATAGACTCTCCAGCCGACACAAGCATCCTCCAAAAGGGCCTCATAGAAACAGACAACTGGTGCCAGAGCCATGGCCTCAAGCTAAATGCCAAAAATTGTATAGTCATCCCCTTTGGCAAAAACAAAGTGCTCACAAATTACCACATAGGTGGTAATCCATTAAGTACAGAAGAAGTAATTAGGGACCTGGGGACCCAAGCTGATAGCAATCTCTCATTTGACAACCATGTGGCCAAAGTGGTTAGAAAAACATTTTATATAGCCCACCTAATCATGAAGGGATTCACATGTGGGCGGCACAGTGGTGCAGCAGTTAACGTTGTCGCCTCACAGCAAGAGGTTCTCCGGTTCGATTCTCGGCTGGGGTGCCTTCTGTGTGGAGTTTGCACGTTCTCCCTGTGTTCGCGTGGGTTTCCTCCGGGTACTCCGGTTTCCTCCCACATTCCAAAGACATGCATCTGGAGCATTTCTCCCCGGGCCTCCGCTGAAAACAGGCTCTGTGGAACCTAGTCAGACATTCCCGGTCAACAAATGTTAAATAAAAATAAAATAATAAAATAAATAAATCTAGATCAGGGGAGGTCATCGTGCCTCTTTACTCATCCTTCATCAGGCCCATAATTGAGTACAATGCCCCTTTTGGGATGTACCTTACCAGACACCTGCAGCAACTGGAAAGACCCCAAAAGTACCTCACCAAGAGGTTCAAAGGGCTCAAACAGATGCCATATGCTGCCCGGTTAAAGATACTTCAGCTCTACTCAGTGGCATACCGCCTGCTCAGAGGCGATCTGTGCCTGACGTACAAAGCCATGTCCAACCCGGAATTAATGGACATGCTGCACCTCAGAAAATCCAAATCCCATCGAGGTACACGCTCGAGAGACTTGAACCTCAACACTGAAATAAATAGGACATGCTGGAGGGACAGATTCATAACCCAGAGGCTCCCTTCACTCTGGAATAAAATCCCAGTCCAGGTTAGGCAGAGTCCCTCATTGACTCTCTTCAAGAGGAATCTTGATGAGTGGATGGGAGATCGCAGGTTTACCCCGGGTATCACTTCTGTGTCAGTGTTAGACAGAGGCACAGTATACTAACCTCGAAAAAGGGCATAGCAAAATTAATTTAAAATGGGTGGCGAAAGCCAAACACACTCTGGCTAGGCTTATAAATGCCCTAGGGCAGATAGCCTAGTATGAACCTATGAACCATAAAGAACTATACAGACTTGAAAACAATGCAGATGGTTCTCAATGCAACTTCACCAAAGCAGACATTTTTCACCCTACTACTGGAAATATCCTGAATCCATTCATAAATTATAAGCGAAACAGACTGCAGTGCAAATATTAAGGTGGTGCAGTGATCTCACGAATAATTAGAAATAAATCAATCCAAGCAGAGACATTTTCAGCAAGGAACTATAGCTGTCATAAAGTTGCTATTATTTGTATACACGGTCAGCCTTATTCCCTGAACTAGGTGACTTTACAAAGTCCATTACAAAACATTACATATCTATTGCTTTAGTAAATCTGGCTCCCTATCAGGGGTGTGAGGTAAGATAATGCAATACACACACTATGAAAAATAAACATTCCTATGAAGAGCAGCAAATTCAAAAACTGTTACACCTTTCAAATATTTCTGCACTTTGACATGCAGGACTGTACCCCCAACACCCCTTCTACTAATAGTAGCTAAGAGTAGAGTAGGGGGACTACTCAGAGGTACCACAACCTCAGATTTACTGTAAAAATCTCCTCATTCACAGTCACGATTCTGCTACTCTGAGAATAGTTATTGCAGTCTCTGAAAACTTCAAAAGGTTCCCAGAAAGGCTGCCAAACTTAATGCTGCATGCCAAACATTACTTACAGGAATTCTTGTCCTTCTTTCTAAGAAAATCACTTTGCCTAGGGTTAGTTCTAAACTTCAGCTACCAAATAACAGAACATCTTTCTAAAGCTGCCATCCACAGACCAACTGCGTTGTCATAATGAGTAGTATAATCTACCAAAAGGTAGATTTTTCCCTCTACTTGCCCTCCTTCCTTAATGATGAGTACACCAGGGCAAAATCTACTATCCAGGATCATCTCCTCCAATCACCTACACTCCTTTGTAAACTACAGTGGCATTCCTGCTCAGAGTTCAGGGACCATAAAGTGCCCTATAATTAGATGGAGCTTTAAAGCACAGTTCTCGTCAGCCACAGCTCGTCCACTTTGGACCAACAAAATATGCAGTCTTTTCTGAAGTCTTCTTGAGGTCATTTTAAAACATTCATACAAGATCAAACAAGTCAGACAAAGACTGTCTGTACTTCACACAAATAAATGATCAGCAGCAGTCCCAGAAAGACTAAGGTTAGTACAAACTTAAATGAGAAATTCCTTCTGTAATAAGATTTTAATATACTGCCACTATCCCCCCTTCACAGTGATGAAGAGTTCCTTACTGTGCCTGCTGAAGTTACACAAGGTGTTAAATCAGACCTGTGAATACCTCCTTACAGTGCAACATAAATGTGCTTTCATGCAACTGTGAAACATCCTAAAATGCATAATGCAAAATCTGTCACGCGTGCGCACACACATTATACCGATTACAAATCATGCTAACAGATATGAAAGAAAACAAGATACAGGAATGCAAAATGCAAGGCGTAGATTTCAGAGATTGTGGCACGTATTGGGTACCCTACATTTCAAGAGCCAAATGGAAAGAACAGTCAGGCTGGCAAAAAGCATGCCATGTACGTTATAAAACCATGAAAGGAATGGCAAAGCTGGGGTATGAGGCTGACTAACAGCAATGAATTTCTCAGCCAGAAAAATGAAGAGAAAAGAGGAATTACATCTGGATGTATTACACTGTTTGAGGGCAAGTAAGAAAAGAAGCGTCCAACAGACAATTTGGCAAGGATATGGTGGACAGCTCACAGTGGGTGGTTCATTTTAAACTGAAGGAATTAAGACATAAAAGGTAGATGTAGGGCCTGAAATGTATATTCTTGAAACAGAAAAGTGTACGTCAGTGGGGATCAGAACTACTTCAGATAGATAGACAAAAAGTAAGGTAATTCTACAGACCTGTATATTTATGCAGGGAATTATACTAAAAATGTATTTATTATTTAAGAAACATGTACTCTAGCACCTAAGCTAATGCCTTCAAACACAAAAATTACGTGACAGACACTATTCAAAATTTACAGCAATTAAAAAGAAAAGGCGTGTTATTTACAGACCCTGGAAACTACAAACCCACAAGTCTCTCTAGTCTCATATGCAAAGCTATGGAAAGATTTATAAAGTAAATGATCAATAATGGCGAGGGAAACCTTAAGACACTGGATCCAACCCAGTTTGGTTTCATCAAGGGCAGGTCATGCCTAATCAACCTCGCGGACTTTGATAAGGTTAAAAGCAATGAATGAAGGTAAAATGATTCATACTGCCTACCTTGACCAGCGCAAGGCATTTAACACAATACCCCATTTGGGCATTGTTGATAAACTCGAGAGATTACATATAAACCGTTATGTCACCCGGTGGATAGCTGGCTCATGAACAGGACGAAGTTACTATTGGGGAGTCTACTGGTAACTGGCCTCTTTGTAGAGGTGGAGACCCTCAGGAATCAGTCATGAGCCCGCTCCTCTTTGGTAGCTTTTAATTCAGAGAGGTAGATAACGCCAAGGGCCTCTGGCTAACCAAATTTCCAGATTATTGCAAATTAGGAGCATTCACAAAATCCCCCACTGGCATTAAGAAGGGATGACACAGACAAACAACTGATATCGGAGCCTTAGACTAAAATTAAATGTCAAATGTGCAACAGTATCCTTTGGAAAGTCAGCCACCCCTGGTAACTATCAAATTGACAACATACCCCTAAGAGCTGAACCAGTAGTCAGGTACCTGGCAACGCATATAGACAGCAATCTAGCCTCTGACAATCCTGTGTTTATGGTAGTGAGGAAATCTCCATGTTGTCCAACTTTTAAACAAAGAAATGGCATCTAGGTTCAAGAAGGTCATTGGGCCACTGTATTTAGCATTTATCAGACATGTCATTGAGTAGAATGGTCCCTTTGGTATCTATGTAACCAGGTACATCCAACAATTGGAACATCCAAAGAGGTTCCTCAGTAAAAAGAAAATAGGGCATAAATAACATGTCCTATGCAGACCACCTCAAAGCCATACTGCTGTATTCTGCTCCCAACAGGCTGTCAAGGGGAGATCTGTGCCTGGCATACAAGGCATCTTCGGACTCCACTCTGATGGACCTCTTGCTTATCTGCAAAACAAAAAGCACTAGAATTACCTGTTCTAAAGACTAAAAATCTTGCCTGTGATATAAACAGGACCTGCTGGAGAGAAGAGTATGTATCCCAGAGACTACCCCTTCTCTAGAACAGGCTTCCCATCTATGTGAAGCAGAGCTCCTCCCTAACCCAATTCAAGTGCAACTTGGATAACTGGATGGGATACAGGAAATTCATCCCCAATTTGGAACCTATGTCTTTAATGGATACTGGCAGTCTGTAAACAGTACATCTCCCAGGCCCTTGCTTACACTTACCAAGGGTACCTGAATTTGTCAGAGATTTGGAATGTATGGCTAGGTTTAAAAAAAAAAAAAAAAAGTCATTATTAGACTAGTACTCGTCTATAAACCTAAAAGTAAAACTCATCCATGATTTAGCCTGTGGTCACTACATCAGACCTCGACAATGCAGGAGCTATGCCAGAAGGCCACCTTCCAAAAGGTTTTCACTGAGAATTATGTCACTATACAATAGCATGTGGTCATTACATTTGACCCAGCTACTGCAGGACCTCCGCCATAAGGTTCAACTCCCAAATGTTTTCATTGAGAATTTTGTCATTGTACAATAGCCTGTGGTCACTACATCTGACCTAGATACTGTAGGAGTTCTGGCACAGGGCCCGACTCCCAAACATTTTCACTGAGAATTTTGTCACTGTATAACGTAAGCAAATTCAACAAAAAGATGCTTGCAGTGTATTAATTTCAACAAGTCAAATACATGCATGCTCTGTACTGGAAAGTGGCTTTAAAATCTCCCTCCAAAAGGGTAGTCCTTGCAATCTATGGGCGACTTACTAAGCTGGCCACTGTCTTTTCTCTTGACCAATAGATTACACTGCATATGCCCGTTAGTCTCCCTAGATGCCAGGTTTCTACATTCAGGAAATGAAAGAAAACCTGTTCTATGTTGTACCTCACTGTTAATTGCTTTGTATAGGCTATACATGGATTACTCTCTGATAATTTGACCTGATTTAACAATTCCACACCAGCAGTTGTTCAGATTTCCTTTGAGGTTTAGTCCTGTCCAAGTAAACACTAAGATGTCTGTGAACATCTAAGGAGTGCAGTATCCGTTCCCCTTTGTTCTGTGGATTAGAAAAAAAGGTTGGCAAATGAATGGACTGATTAAGAGCCACACTGGATACCACCTTGGGCATGAAGGAGGGATTGGTCCTGAGGACACCCTGTCCGCATGAAAGATGATGAAAGGCTCCACTGCCATAAGGGCCTGTAGTTCAGATATCCTTCTTGCTGAAGTGATTGCTAAAAAGAAGGGTTGTTTTCCAAGAAAGAATTTTTAACTCTGCACTTGCAGCTGGCTAAAAAGCAGGAAGAGTGCAGCTGGCTAAAAAGCAGGAAGAGTGAGTTTTTCCAATACAAAGTTAAGGTCCCAGGCTGGAGCTGGGACTCTCCTGGGTGGTCTTAAATTTGTGGCCCCTCTGAGGTACTGCTTGAGCAGTGGATGAGACAAGAGGGGTGGTTCTGTGTTGTAATGAGCTGAAATGGCTGAGGAGTGAATTTTAATGGCGGAAAAGGAGAGGCCCTTGTGAAGCATCTCAGTTAAATATTGAAGAATCTGAGGTAAATTGGGCGCTGCTTGTGCCCACCCCTTGAGTTTGGTTCCAGGCACAGAATCTTTTCCATTTTTCAGCATAAGAGTTTCTAGTACTATGCCTCCTTGCCTCCAAAATGACATCCAACACTGAGGGATGGTAACGGAGAGATTAGGTAATTAGCCAGGCTGCCAGGTTCAGGGTTTGAAGCTGAGGGTGCAGAATCTGGCTCTCCTGCTGTGACAGCAGGCTAGGGGTCTGAGGCAGGTGCCATGGAGTCAGCAGTGACAAACTGCGCAAGAGGGGGTACACCAGTGTTGGCGTGGCCAGTCTGGTGCAATCAGTATCATCCTTGGTTTGTCCCGTTTGATCTTTAGTAGTACATTGGAGAGGAGAGGCAGAGGAGGAAAGGCATAAACTGCTAAATTTTTTCAGCTGAAGGACAGAGCATACACTTTCCAAGCTTGTTTGTGGGGAGTCCTTGTGCAGAATTTGTCCAATTGGTAGTTCTGGGGGGAGGCAAACAGGTCTATATCTGGGCTCCCCCATTTGTTTATCAACATGCTGAAAATCTTTGGTTCCAGTTTCCACTCGTGTGGGTCCATGAGATTTCTGCGGAGTTCGTCTCCCAGTGTATTTAGTTTTCCTGGCAGGAATTGAGCCTGTAGATACACTTGGTAGCTCAAGGCTATGTTCCACAGAGCCATAGCTAGTCTGCAGAGGGGGTAAGAATGGGCATTCCCCTGCTTGTTTATGTACCACATAACAGTGGTGTTGTCCGTCCTTACCATTAATTGTCCTGGAAGAATGTGTTCCTTGAAGACTGTCAGAGCATTCTGTACAGCTAACATTTCTTTTTGATTGACATGCAGGTGCATTTGGCTTGGGTTCCATTTGCCCTGAATGCACTTCCCTGCCAGGTGAGCCCCCCCCCCATGCATAGTCTGATGCATCTGTTGTTAGGGCTTGGGTGGCAGGGGGTAGAGTGAATGGTAGTCCCTTGTTTTGGTGGCAGGCCTCTGCCCACCAAAGGAACTCTAACTGTAGGCAAGGTATGATAGGGGATCATTGCTTCTAGATCCTGAGAATGTTGACACCATAGGCTTTTTAGATACCACTGTAGTTTCCTCATATGCAGTTTTGCATATGGAATTAGTAGAATGCAGGAGGCCATGAACCCCAAGGCTTGCAGTATTTGCCTTGCAGATGGCAGGGTTTTTGTGGCCATTAGTTTGAAGTAAGTTGTCAAATGAATTTGTTTCTCTGGCGTGAGGAAAGCCATCTGGGAAGTTGTGTTCAAGCTTGCTCCCAGGAATATAATTTGTTGACAGGGTACCAGATGTGATTTCTTTTTGTTTATGGTGTACCTCAGACAAGTTAGCACCTTTTATACAAATGCCAGATGATTCGGAAGTATGTCCTGACTTTCTGCCTGAATCAGACAATCGTTCAGGTACGGGTATGTCTGAATATTTCTTTGCCTGCAAAATGCAGTGACTGGAGCTAAGCACTTTGTGAATACCCTGGACGCAGTAGATAAGCCAAAGGGCAGTGCAGAGAACTGATAGTGCACGTAGCCTGCTTTGAAGAGTAGGTATCTTCTGCAAGATTCCCTAATTGGGATGTGCAGGTAGGCTTCCTTTAAATCCAGTGTTGCCAACCAGGCATCTTTGCCTAGCATAGGAAGCAACTGGTGAAGAGTTAGCATCTTGAATTTTGGAATCCCCAAAAAGGTGTTTAATATAGAAAGGTCCAGGATAGGATGCCATGAGTTGTCTTTTCTGGGTACCAGGAAAAGTCTCGAGTAGAAACCTTGTCCCTTTTCCTCTTCTGGTACAGTCTGAATAGCCTTTATGCTTAAGAGAGAGAGTACTTGCTTTTGAGCCTCTGCCCACTGATTTGGGGATAGATCTGGCCAACCGTTTGGGGTTGGTAACGTGTGGAAGTGAAATCTGTATCCTTGGGAAACTATATTTAAAACCCATTTGTCCTGGGTAATGAGTTCCCAGTTTTTTGCCTGCAGATCAATCTTTCCCCCTAAAGGAGTAGTCAGTTCAGAAGTGCTTGGAAGTTAAGTCGTTGAGACAGTTTACCATAGGGGGGAGTCTTACTACTCCCTGATTTGGAAGTGGGAGCCCCCCACTGCTTAGCCCTGTGCGTACCCTGGGACTGAAGCCTGGGTGTTCTGCTGGTTCTATGTTTGGACTGAGAAGGCCTGGAAGAGGCAGGAAAAGACCAACTCTTAGAAGGCCAATGCCTACTAAATCTTGGATGCTGTACTTGTAGGAAATCTTTAACAGTTTGCACAGATTTAGCTTTTTCCTCCATCTTTTTAAGAACTTTTGCTGCTTTGTTGTCAAACAGGCGGTCCTGATTTAAGGGAGCATCCAGCAATTTAGCTTTAACATGATCTGGCAAAGATTGCTCCTTAAGCCAAGCATGCCTTCTAAGTACAGACCCGGTGATGGCAGCCCTGCAAGATGCCTCTAGTGAATCAAAACCACATTGCAAAGTATGCTTTCCAACCAGTTCAGCAGAATGCATTAAATCCTGTAAATCCTTACTTTCAGCACAATTAGGAATCAACATAATTTTCTGTTTAAGCAATCCAATAAAATGCTGCTGATTACTTTAAAATATGAAACTGGCAGATTAAGGCCCTAATGGCCAAAGTTGCTGAAGTGTGTACTTTCTTACCCCATCTATCCAATGCCCTGGAGTCTCTATCAGAGGGGGTATGATTTTTGGCAGTAGTAGCCTTAATGCCCTTGGGTCCCTGTGAAATGGTCTCAGGATCCGCAGTAGGATTTTTAAAAAGGAACTTGTAAGAGTCAGGAACCCTATAATATCTATCAGGTTTTCTGGGAGCAGGAGGTAGAGTGTCAGTGGCCAAGCTAGATTCAGAAAAGGCAACATCAACAATGTCTAGTACAGGAGGGATAGCTAAAGGCCTGTGCTGGGGCAGGAGTAAGAAATCCCTAAGCCTCTTTTTAGAATCAGAGTAATCCTGGTTTTCCCAGTGAAAATGCTCCCTAAGAGTATGCAGGGTTTCACCAAAAGAGAAATCCTCGGGGGGGAGGGGGGCTGGGCAGAGGGAATAGAGTCCTCAGCATCAGAATCCTCATGGGTAGATAAGGATAAATCCTGGTCATCAGAGGAAACAGAAATTTCGGAATCCTGGTCAGAAGTATCATAAGCAAATTCAGTCCTAGGTCTCTTAGAGGGGGAAGGTTGGCTTCCCCTGATTAAAGTAATAAGGTCTTCAGCCATTCTTCTGTTTTTTAGGCATAGAGGCCTGACCATGCGGTCTGGGGGACGGTTTTCTAGGCATAGTTTGTGTTTTAAGCCTTGAAGAAGAAGATGGCGTCAGTTGAATATGCAAGTCAGTAGGCCTGAATACACCCTCTGAAGCCGGTGCCTGCACAGCGGCTCCAGACCCATCCAAGATAGAGACATCTGCAGGTTCCACAGTTGAAGTATTTCGCGGCATACCGGACTCCATATGGGTCTCAGTAGAGGTCTGCAAATCTGAAGTAGCGGGCATCAGGGGCTGTAAAAGCGCCTCACTGAGTACTGGCGAACTGGCGATTGGCTTAGGAGAAGCGTCGGCGGGAGACAGCTTTGGACCCAAGTGGCCTGTCTCTGTTTTTATCTTTGTGTTGTTTCGGAATGTCGGTAGTCGGATGGCTTACCGAAGACATATCTGGATAATTGAACAGAGTACCAAAATATTTAGAAGCTTAAATAAGGCACAAAACCGATAGCGAGGTACGTCGTGGTCAGGGCCTAGGCAAGGAATACAGTACGAATGAAAAGCTTTGTGAGGTATTTGCTTTCCACAAGAAATACATTTACTGACTTTTACTGACATCGGTTTAGAGCAAGAAAAAGTTTCCCCAACGGGGTACTTAGCTTTAGTTGAAGACTTCAGTTCTGAAACTCAAAAATAAAAATTTCAGGAGTTAACCGACCAGAACTTGCAAACTGCTTCTGCTTCGGGCACCGCATGGCAAGAAAGACTGATGTAATGGCGTCGGCTGCATGCTTTATACCCCTGACTACCTGACGCCACTGAAGATGAGACAGCAACCGACGCAGGACCCAAGACTTTGATAATCAGGCCAACTGAGGGCTACTGCAAGCAGATAATCCAAATGTGATGACTGCAACATTGAAATACAAAGAACATCAAATACTGCAGTTTGGCTATTCATAAAAAGTAGAATGTATATTTATGCTTTTTCTCTACCTGCATTAACAAACACCACAATATTTTGAAATCTTCAGAATGCTTCAAATAACACTAAAAAGAAAATGTATTTTATTTATTTATTTAACATTTATTAACCGGGAAAGTCAGACTTGAAACAAAGACAATTTTCAGCAGAGGCCCAGGAAGAAAAGCTAAATGAAGGAAAAAACTAACAACTTTCAGAATAATTATAAACACAACCCTAAAAATTCTGGATAGCCATTAAAGAAATCCTGCATCCAAGCCAAAAATTAAACTCTAACCCCTCTCCCAGTAACTCGCCACTAGAAACTGCAATACAGATAGTGTAGCACCTCTAATCAAGGATTCCCATTCAGGGAGAATCTCTATACCCCACACAACATGGCTTCTACCCTTCCCATAGTACTAATACTGCACTTCTAACCTATATAGATACTCTCAATAAAGCTAGAGGTCACAGCAAACTAGTCTCTTCCTTATTTCTAAAGCCTTCAATACAGTTTGCCACAGCAAACTTCTACTTCAGATGTCCTCATTAGGTCTCTCTTAACCCACCCTTTTTATTTTTTGAAGATTATAAAATTATTGCCATTAAAATGTTTTGTAATACTTTGGAGCTTTTCTCCCTGGGCCTCTGCTGAAAATGGGCTCCTACTCAGTCGGAATTTCATGGTAATCAAATGACAATAAATAAATCCAATAAAAATAAGACTCAAACAGCAGTCAAACCACTTAAAGAACCATTACTTCAAAAGACTACCTTAAGACACACTTCCATGCACTTCCATGATTCAAACTATAAGGCTGCAAAGTACTGAATGTTAAAATAATACACTTTCCTTTATAAATATGGTAAGTCCTTTACATTTACACAACTTCCTTTTCACTTGGAGTTAATTATTATAAAACTAAAGCCTCCCAATGGTATACTATCATTATTATTATGATAATGGGAAATAATAGTAGCCACAGAACTATTTTCTTTATTATGGTTAATGCCTCTAACGTTTGCCTACATTATGGTTTTAAATTTTCTACTGTTTGACCTATATAAACTAGACCATATGGGAACCTTAAAGTACATACAACTTCACTAGATTCACAAGAAAAACGTTGTGTTATCTCACAGTTTTTACTATTTACCTTACCAAACTATCCTAACTGCATAACTGCTGTATTTAACTGCACTAAACCTGGCTGCAAAACTAAGACAGCTACATGTGAACTTTCATTTGAATTTTTTCATTGTATGCGTGTGTCTCTATACACACACACACACACACACACAAAATGCATCACCCCCTTTTGTACATGGGTCAGGGTGTCGCATCAAAAGTGACCATCACCTAGAGCCAGTGTTCACATTGCCTGGTAGCTAGCCATACCACAGTCAAGCTTCTATGTAACACAAACATCTACGGTCATTTTAGAATGCCCAGTCCATAGGTGCGCACTAGGCTAATTGCCCTCTAGCCTTTACAAGCCTAGCCCATAGGATTACCCTGGCATCGTGCCACCTGACCTTAGTTCCCAGTGCCTTTGTTGAGTTGAGCCACTGGAGTGTTCCCCGGGGTGAACTTTCTATTTCCCATCCACTCATCAAGATTTCTCTTGAAGAGGGCCAGTGAGGTTCTCTGTTTGACATGTATGGGAAGTCTATTCCATAGCATGGGCAGTCTCTGGGTTATGAACCTGTCCCTCCAGCACATTCTGTTGATTGTGGTAATGAGGTTGAGGTCTCTGGAGTGTGTGGTGTGGAGGGACTGGCATTTCTTTAGCTGTAGCGTTTCTAACAGAGCTAGACCAGACATGGCTTTGTAAGTCAAGCAGAGATCGCCTCTAAATAGGCGATATGAGACAGAGAATAGTTGGAGATTTTTTGTGTCTTTCCATATATGACAAGTGTTTAAGGCCTAGGATCCTCTTTGTAAGGTACTTTTGCAGCCTCTCCAGTTATTGCAGGTGTCTAGTGAGGTACATGCCAAATGGGGCATTGTACTCGATGACTGGTCTAATGAGGGAAGAGTACAGGGAGACAAAGACCTCTTTCTTCCTGGATGCAAAACCCTTAGTAATTAGATGTGGCATATAGAAGGACTTTCTGACCACAGTGGCAATGTAGTGGTCAAAAGAGAGGTTGCTGTCAACCTGTGTTCCCACATCTCTTCTAGCGCCTTCTGTGTTCAGTGGACTACCAACGATGTGGTAATTCATGGGAACTGGGTTTTTCCCAAAGGGGATGACAAATATTTTGGCACTGAGCTTAAGGCCATGGTTTTGCCACCTGTCGTTGATCTCAGTGAGGCCACTCTGTAGGATGTCAATATCACTTGGGGAGTTAATAATGGCCCCCAACTTGCAATCGTCTGCGAAATTTTTCAGCCAGAGTCCCTTCGTGTTGGCCTGGACTTCAGAGAGGTAGATACCCCTACTGCACATCTTGAGAATGTGGGAGGTAAAAGGAACACCTGGTGAAAACACATATGAACACAGGGAGGATATGCAGATTCCACACAGGAGGCACTTCAGCTAGGAATTGAATCAGATAACCTCTTGCTGTAAAGCAACAATGCTACCAGCTGTGCCACCCTATATATTACATATACATCTCCATCTCTCTCTCTCTACACACACACATATACATACACACATATATATATATATATATATATATATATATATATATATATACACACACACACACACACACACATATATATATATATATATATATATATATATATATATAAAATTGCATGTACATAGATTATACATATACACACACACCTTAATCATTACAGTTAGAGCACAGGATGGGCTATTAATGATCCACTTCCTGTAGCCAGGATTTTGATTCCTTTATCCACAGTTTGTCTACTAAGCAACTCTAAGCAAGTCACTGAAAAGTACAGTTTTGTACCTACCATAAATGTAGATGTTCGAAGATCCACATTGCTGCAGTCCTAACACTTGGGTAGTCCGCTGTCCCTCGGTCGGCCCGAATATCAGAGTATAAGGCTGACGTCGGTCAAGGCGCATTTGACTGACATCAGAACGTCAGGGTACAAATGCGCATGACCGACGTCATATCCTCAGTCTTTTCTTGCCCCAGATGTCAGAAGACCCTAAAAAGAAAGGTCAAAACCCATAGACAACAACCAAACAATCAACCAACCTAACACTAAAAATATGTACAATATAAACAATATATACAATATACCTCAGATTGAAAACCCAGCCCACACAACCACCTCAAACTACAGAGGGGAAGGAGGGAGGGTAAATTGGACTGCAGCAATGTGGATCTTCGAACATCTACATTTATGGTAGGTACAAAACTGTACTATGTTCTTCATCCCACATTGCTGCAGTCCTAACACTTGGGTAGAATCCCAAAGCAGAGGTAAGGGAGGATGGCTAAACTATAATGAAGAAGGAGCTGCCAAAATGCCCTGCAAAACAGCAGTGGCAAAACCAGCCCTGGATTTAGAGTACAGTGGAAGGTGGTAATGCCTAAAGAAAGTATGCACTGAACTCCAAGTAGCTGCCTCCAAAATATCCTTAGTTGCCACCCCCCTCAAAAAAGCTGTTGAAGTGGCAGTAGCCCTAGTGGAATGAGGCCTAATCCCAGCTGGAATCTCTTTGCCATGATGGGAATAACAGAAAGCAATGCAAAACCCAATCCACTTAGAAATAGTTTGTTTTGACACAGGCTTGCCCTGAGAACACAAAGCAAAAGAAACTAATAACTGCTGAGATTGCCTGAACCCTTTAGTCCTGTCCAAATAATATCGCAACTGCCTGTGTACATCTAAAGTGTGCAAAATCTTTTCCCCTTTATTTTGGGGATTTGCATAAAAAGTAGGCAAATGAATAGTCTGGTTTAAAGCCACACTAGAAACCACTTTAGGCATAAATGAAGGATTAGTACGTAAAGATACCCTATCCTTATGGAAAATTAAGAAAGGCTCAACTGCCATAAGGGCCTGCAATTCAGAAACCCTTCTTGCAGAGGTAATGGCCAACAAAAAAGCAGTCTTCCATGACAAATATTTCAACTCAGCAGTAGCTGCAGGCTCAAAAGGTTGTAGAGTGAGTTTCTCCAACACAAAATTGAGATCCCAAGCAGGAGTAGGAGCTTTTAGGTGGGGTCTTATATTCTTTGCCCCTCTAAGAAATTGCTTGAACAAAGGATGAGAAAACAATGGTGGGTCACAGTCGTAGTGAGCTGAAATTGCTGCAGCATGAATCTTAATAGAAGAGAAGGACAAACCTTTGTCCAATAACTCAGTAAGATATTGAAGAGCCACACTTAAATTAGGCTCAGAAACATCCAAATCCTTAGCTGCACTCCAAAACAAAAATCTCTTCCATTTATCTGCATACACTTTCCTTGTACTAGGCCTTCTAGCTTCCAAAATCACATTCAAAACTTGTTGTGGAAGATGAGACCCTCTATGGTTCAAAACAGAATATGCCATGCTGTTAGGTGAAGAGAGTGAAGTTTGACATTGAGCAAATGACTGTCCTCCTGTGACAACAGGTGTGGGATCAAAGGCAAAGGCCATGGAGGCTTCCGTACTAGACTTCTCAGTAATGGGTACCAGTGCTGTCGAGGCCAATCTGGAGCTATCAAAATCATCCTTGGCTTGTCCTGCCTGACCTTCAGAAGTACCTTTGGGAGGAGAGGCAAAGGTGGAAAGGCATACACATGAAGATTTTTCCAACTGAAAGAAAGAGCATCCACTTTCCAAGCTGTGGGATGAAACCTCTTCGTGCAAAACTTTGGCAGCTGGTGGTTTAGTGGAGAAGCGAACAGATCTATGTCTGGAGTTCCCCATGACACTGTCAATTTCTGAAATACATGAAGATCCAGTTTCCACTCGTGGGGATCCATGATTTGTCTGCTTAATACATCTGCTAAGGAGTTCTGTGCTCGGCAGAAACCTTGCCTGAAGATTTAGTTGTAAACTGAGAGCAGTCTCCCACAAAATCATTGCTTGCCTGCATAGAGGATAAGAATGTGTTCCCCCTTGCTTGTTGATGTACCACATGACAGTTGTGTTGTCTGTTAGAATCAACACCTGCCCTGGAAGAAGTAAATCCTTGAAAGCTATTAATGCAAACTGGACTGCTAACATCTCCTTCAAATTGATATGTAGATGCTGTAGTCTGACAGGCCACTTGTCTTGTATCCACTTTCCATTTAGATGAGCTCCCCAAGCTTTGTCTGAGGCATCTGTCGTTAAAATCTGACTCACCTCTGGCCGGGTCACAGAGAGTCCCTTGTTTAGGTGACATTCCTGAGCCCACCACAAAAATTCCTTTTGAATGCAAGGTATTATTTGAATGACAGTGTCCAGATCCTGGCAGTGCTGTGTCCATACATTTTTGAGATACCATTGCAGCTTCCTCATATGCAGTTTGGCATTGGGAAGCACCAGAATACAAGATGCCATGAACCCTAAGGCTTGAAGGACTGTCCTTGCAGTCAGCCCGGACTGAAGAGATAGTTGATGGAAGTAAAGGGAAAGATTCTTTTGTTTGTCCGGGGTTAAAAGGCCATCTGGGATGCTGTATTCAGTCTTACACCCAGAAAGCACATGTCTTGAGAGGGTACTAGACTGGACTTTATTTCGTTCACAGAATACCCCAGGCATCTTAGCACTGCTATCACATAATCCAAATGATGAAGAAGCTCGTCCTTTCCTTGAGCCAGAATCAGGCAATCGTCCAAATAAGGATAGATTTGTATTCCTTTTAGCCTGAAGAAAGCTATCACTGGAGCCAGAACTTTCGTGAATACTCTGGGCGCAGTAGATAAGCCAAAGGGCAATGCAGAGAACTGATAGTGAGAAGTCCCAGTCCGAAAACGCAGATACTTCCTGCAACTTAGTCTGATAGGAACATGGAGGTAAGCCTCCTTGAGATCCAAAGTTACCATCCAGTGATCCTTGCCCAGTAGAGGTAAAAGCTGTTGTAACGTCAACATTTTGAACTTGGGAATGTCCAGATAAGTGTTGAGGATAGATAAATCCAAAATTGGTCTCCACGTGTTCCCCTTTTTTGGAACTAGGAACAGGCGAGAATAAAATCCTAGGCCCCTTTCTGGCATAGGAACCGGCTGTATGGCCCCTATTTGGAGTAACAGAGAAATTTGCTTGTGAGCCTCTATTCTTTGTTGAGGAGGAATGTCTGGCATGCCTTTGAAAGGAGGCAAGGTATGGAAATAAAACCTGTAACCGTGGTGTATGATATCCAATACCCATCTGTCTTGGGTAATTATACTCCAATTTTCTTTGAAAAGTGCCAACCTTCCTCCCAAAGGTGCTGCCAGGCGAGAAGGTTCTGGCAGCTGAAAAGGTAGGTCATTGGGTCTGTTTACGAAAGGACTGACCCCTGCCCTCACCCGAAGACTGTGCAGGAGAACTCCCTGTTCTAGGCCTGAAAGAGCCCTGACCTCTGCCCCTGCCACGTCTAGATCTACCCCTAGACTGGGAATCATAAGAAGGATACGTCCACCCCTTAAGTAGGCCAATTTCTACTAAACTTTGGAGGCTGAACCTGCAAAAAATCTTTAACAGTCTGCATAGACTTAGCCTTGTCTTCCATTTTCTTTAAAACTGCCTCAACAGGAGAACCAAACAAGACATCAGATTGCAAAGGGGCATCCAAAATCCTAGTTTTAACATGGTCAGATAAATTTTGATCCCTCAGCCAGGCATGCCTGCGAAGAACTGACCCAGTGGCAGCCACCCTAGGCGAGGCCTGTACAGCATCAAAACCACATTGCAAAGAATGCTTACCCACCTGTTCAGAAACATGCACTAAATCTTGTAACTCTTTACAATCAATACCTTCCGCCAGAGCATCAACCTTAGATTTCAACTGTGAAAGGAGATAATTTTGAAATTTCAACATGTGAAACTGGCAATTCAAAGCTCTCATGGCTAGAGTGGAAGAAGTATAAACTTTCTTTCCCCATCTATCCAAGGCCCTGGCCTCTTTCTCTGCAGGAACCGGATTCTTGACAACAGAAGCCTTAACACCCTTAGGCCCCTGGCTAACAGTTTCTGGGTCTGCCCTAGGACTCTTAAAAGATACTTATGAGCTTCAGGCACCCTGTAATACCTATCTGGTTTAACAGGAGCAGGAGGCAAAGAATCAGGATTAAGAGAAGCCTCAGCAAACACATCTTCCACCACATTCAGAACAGGAGGTATAGCTAAAGGCCTATGCTGGGGTAAAAACAAAAATTCCCTAAGCCTTTTCCTGGAATCAGAGAAGTCCTGACCTTCCCATTTAAAATGCTCTCTCATGGAGTGAAGGGTCTCTGAAAAAGAAAAATCCTCAGGAGGAGAAGCAGAAGGAGTAGAATCATCCACATCAGAATCAGAAAAATGAGAATACTCCTGCAAGTCTTCAGCCGAAGACTCAGACACATCCAAAGCCTGCTCATAGTCCCCCAACACTGGTTCCATCCTAGGCCTCTTATCAGGAGGGGGCATAGAGCCTCTAATTAAAGTAATTAAATCTTCTGCCATTTTAAGCATGTGCTTCTTGGGCACAGAACCTGAAGAACTAGGAGTGACACCCACAGAAGCTAAACTAGACCTGCCTCTAGGAGAAGCCTTGGAAGCAGAAAGAGAGGGCCTAGACACCTTAGGAAGGGAGGGGAGTACAGAAATCTGAGAAGCCCCTACAGCCTGACCTGCCTCCTGGGAGGCCACATCCTGTAAAATCAAAGTTTCTCCCTGGGACTCCAGAGAGGCCTCCGTTGGAACCACCGGTTCCACTGACGCCCCTAAAGAACCGGCGTCCGGTTCGGACGACTCCTCTAACCTAGGTTTAACTGCCTTGTCCTTGCGCTTCTTTGAGGAAGCGCCGGAGCATCCGACGGCATATTGTAATTGCACCGCTTCCCAAAGACCAACCTGGCACAATCCAACCTTCGCTTTATAGTGCGTTTATTGAACCTAGCACAAAAGCGACACCCAACAACGTCGTGCTCAGGTCCCAAGCAAGGTATACACAAATTATGGTAATCCCTATGCGGTATCTGTTTCCCACAAGAAATACAGTTATTCACTTTTTCTGACATCCGGTAAACCACTGAGGCAAGAAAAAACAAAATATTCCCCAACGTGGTACTTAACCAACTCTGACTTCGGTCTGAAACTCCGAATTCGAAAAATTTCAGAACGCCGAACGGCACTTGCAACACTGCTTCTGCATTGGACCATGCGGCAAAAAAGACTGAGGATATGACGTCGGTCATGCGCATTTGTACCCTGACGTTCTGATGTCAGTCAAATGCGCCTTGACCGACGTCAGCCTTATACTCTGATATTCGGGCCGACCGAGGGACAGCGGACTACCCAAGTGTTAGGACTGCAGCAATGTGGGATGAAGAACATCAGACAATGCTCCCGAACCATCTGAAAAAGGTCCATGTGGTTACTGTTCTACTCTAGCTAACAAACATGTAGTCAAAAAATGTACACAGGTAACAGGGTGTGAATGGAAAACAGAATGTGATACGAATATCTATACCCTTTGGCTGGTAAATGCATTTATCACCATTCTAAACATCATCAGTGATGCAACAGGCAGCACTCTTGCATTTGGAGCTGAAGACCAGAAGGCTGTGAGTTCTAGTCCCACTCCAGGTGATTTGATTACTGTCACTGCATCATTAAAAGATGTTCCACACCTGAGTGTATTATCCTACAGAAGGGACATTAAAAGATGTTCCACACCTGAGTGTATTATCCTACAGAAGAGTCATTAAACTGAGGTTCTACCTTCTTGAACTGGTGGCGTCTCAGGTGGATGTAAAAAAATAAATAACATCCCTGGTCTCCCCTGAAAAGTGGCCACTTGTGTAGTGGGACTAACACAGTCAGCAAAATGACACAAATAAATGTCATCAAGCATTAGCATAACCAATCACCATAGCTCAGTTCCATTGATGCTTAAACAGAAAAATGAAGAAACTTTGCAAAGATGCACAAAACCCAAAAACTGGCAAAACTGGAATGAAAATTAAGGCAAAAGGAATCACAACCAGTGAATCAGAAACAGCATTACTGGAAAAATGACTCCAGTTCTAGATATCTACACTAAATAAGATAACTAAACTGGTAAATTAACAGATAAAAATATCCCTCACTAGCCTGTTACAAACACTACTTAAAAATTAAATATTACCCCAGAAATATGCCAGAGAATCACCTAAAGGGCAAAAATATAGAAATTATACAACACCCCAATTCCTCAGTCAATATATGCAATTATCACAGCCCAAAGAAAATAATTGGGAACAGTAATTCAGACTGAAAAAAAAATTGAATAAAGAGAAGTAGGGGGTCTTGTTTGTGTAACACATGAAATATCCTCTACTCCAGGATTAGAGGAACTTGATTTCCTGACTTGAGGTTTCAACACTCATCATGAAACTCTTCACTTATAGCTGAAGTCCTAGGGCCTTACAGTAGAGCAAGTCTTTTGGAATAGAGTCTGAAGTTACTTCATGCATCACAGATCCCCACATAATACCACATACATATATCATACAACCTAAGCAACCTCACATAAATTATTCCATTCCTGCTTTATTTTTTTTTAAAGAAACATCTTTATTAAACCATCACTTACATTATAAGCAATTTCTGTCTGTTGTCCATCGATAAGATGTCCCCGACTTCCTTTTCTAAACCTAGAAAGTTACTAGAACAACAGGATGTGTTTGCCTGATTTACTGGAAGATTCTAAGCCTGAAATTGAAATCTAAATACATGCCATTATTTAGCATCTCCAATTCTCAGTAATTTGTCTGAAAACCAAGGACTTCATGAGGAACACACCCAACATGAGGCAAAAACCTGGACAGTTGAAAGGCATGGAAAGTGAGTGTAAACAAAAGGGACTGTGTTAAAACTACCTTTCTGAAAGTGCTGGCTAAATATTTTATGGCTTTGAAAGCCGGTAAAACAGTTAGCATTTTTGTTGTACGTGGAGCACATAAAGCTCCATGCACTACAAAGAAGCATGAACAGTTAACTTATGCTAAACTAATATTAAGTGATGTCCTTACAGTCACCCCTGCAGCATTCCTTACAAATGGGATTCCCTGCCGTGAAGCCCACCGTTCGGACAGTTTACCAAAGTCTACCATTGCTTTAAGGTACTCTGAACGTCACCTGCACACTCCTACTGCAGCAGTGAAAGCAAGGACAAGATTTTACACAACTATAACTTTTCAACATGGATGCAAAAATTTACCTCAAGAGCGAAGAATTCCTTGGCATCCTGGCTGACCTATTCTAACGCCTTTCCCCTACCCCCTATCCAAACTCTTCTTTAAAACTCACACAGATGCACTATATATTATCACACGCTATTTACCAACTCACCGCTGCCTACTCCCCACTGTCCCATCTCACTAATTCTCCCCTAGACTAAGTTGAAAAGCTTTCCCTAAAAAAGTCAATGAACCTCATATGAGCTTGTCTATAGTCTCCCGCTTTCAGAGACTCGCTAGTATTTTTTTTAGTTTTTCCTTTGTCTTACCTTCACTAAATCTTCAAGATTATCTTTACTAAACATACTGTATGAAAAACAATCATATGTTACAACCTGCTATACTTTTAATTGCATGATTAAAACCACTATACCTATGTAAACATCTTTTGCAATTATATGTTATTATCTGCTATAGTTTATAACGGTATGCCTAAACCACAATGTTCATGTAAATATCTTATGTATAGTATGTTAGCAATTGTTCTGGAGCTTTTCTCTCTGGGCCTCTGCTGAAAACAGACAGATCCGTCCAGTCGGATATATTTGGTAAACAAATGTAAAATAAATAAATCCATGTCTGGAACACATAACACTGTTAGCATTGGTGAACCACTGATAACCCTCCATGCGCAATGCACTCCCCACTCCCACATTATAAAGAATTATATAGAAAAACATCCATGGGAGTAATGTGAGTGAGTGACAGACATCCAATGCTGAAGGAATTAAAAAAAAAAAAAAAAAAAAAAGCGCACACATACGTGCACAAAAAAAAAAATAAATGGTACCGGATGGAAAGACAATTTGAATAGTGCTACCATTACTACTGTGACAATACAGAGTTCAGGACTTACTTCAATGGGACAAATGTTTTGCAAAAAGGACAGAAGAGAAAGCAAAAAATATTGTACTAATTCCAATGAAATACATGATAGCATAGAAGACCACCTTGTTAAGTGACTACAGGACAATATGATTTAAGTGAAGGTAATCATAGTGAAGAATGCATATCCTACAGAACTCAAGAAGATCAGCTTTAAGAAGATGGACAACCATCTCATATTTATATACTGGCACTGAAAAAGCAGTGCCGCTGATAAAGGGAAAGAATTGTTCTAAGACTGAGAAACTTGACAATGGAGCTTAACAGATCACTGTGCTGACAAGCATGCTGTTTGGATATCATTTGCAGCAACGGTAGTTGCCTTCATAAATGGTTAAATGGGAAGGCAAACAATGACCACATGGTAGCTTTCATTCCTTGGAAGGCAATTATTGGGTCCACCAGACCAAACTTCTTAGTGGGAGGGAACTCAATGGTGGCAAAACTAAATTTTTTTTATTCCATCCATAACCCCTTTTTCCTATTTTGCACATGGGGTTGGGGCGTCACTTCAACAGTTCCAGTTTTTGTATTCAGTTCATTTAATTTGAAATATTAGATATTTATTTTCCACTTACAACTCCATGTACTTACTACATCGTAATCAGCATCACTGACTATCACAATGATTCTTGATATTACTTCTGAGCTTCAGGTCCCATTGTTTAGTGTCTACCTCCTTCACTGCTCTCTGGATGCAGCATTCATCTTCCTCAAATCTCCATGTGGCTTTATCAAGATACTAATTTTTTCCTGCCACATTCCAAAACCATACTGCATAGAATAACTGCCTTTTCTGACTCAAGAGGTAGCACCCTCACCTTTAATGCTTGCAGATTAGAAGGTTTTGGGTTCTATTCACACATTAATCACTTGGGTTCATTTGGTCTGACAGTTAATGCAGTGGATTAAGGCTATGCGCCGTTAATGAGCTGCTATTTGTATCAGTGTTTGATTCTTTAGTCTCCATTTTCCTACTATGTGTACTGTAACTCTGTCAAAGTTACTTAACCAGACAGTGCTCTGAGGCAGCTGGGAAACTGGACTATGCTCCTGAGTTGTCCCCTGGACCACATGCCTAATAACCACCTATGAACTCTCAAACTCTAATAGTCTCAGGTCTATATTGTGGTGCCTTTCTCCTGGGTTTCACCAATAAAAGCATATCTGCCTCAGCAGGACTAACCTATTTAATAAAATGAAACAAATTTAAAATTATAGTACCATGTCTTTTGAAAGAAGTAAGATCATAAAATATCAGTAACCATATTACCAACCAGTCACACATACAATGAACCAATTATTGCTTAAAAACCCTCAGTTACCACAATATTATTATTAAAATGTACCAGTCAATCATTTAAGTTTAGTGCCAGATATAATCAGTATGTCCACCAACTTGTATAGATTCTTATAAAATAAATTGTTACTCAGCTTCAAGACTAGAACTACCATCTAATCTAGTTTAAATCACTATGCCATGGACAATGCCAGAGTTTTCCTGCATTGTGAAATTAGATCAAGTATTCCTAACATTCATATGTGTTCTAGTTTGTCCAAGCCCTCTTCTTGCCTACTTAGTGAACCTGCCTAAATGAAATCAACTCCCTGCTATCGATACTTATCTTTCAGCTCCTGAACTGAAAGCTTTTCTGACTAATATGTCATAATTCAATTTGTTTGAGCAGTGTGACACAATTTGAAGGCCAGAGTTCCAGGGTGGTTTGAGAACTAGGACAAGAAGGGTGCGTAACGGTAATTAACCCTTTCCTGACTTGTGGGCATGCCCTTTCTTTTAGCATGCCACTATATTACAAAATCTCCCTTGATACAATATACTTTTTTAGAGAAGTGTTTGATATTTAGAGTTTTTTTTTTAAATATCTGTATGTATTATCTTGAATCCTGTGTTTTATGTATGAACTACTTATCAATGACCAGAGGTCCCATTGTAAGATGATATTGCAGGAAAATCTTTGAGACCCTCCATGTTAGCTCAAACTAAATATGCCATCCACAGAATTATTACATTTCTTTCATTCTTGAATGACATCTTGCAGCTGTTATGAACTGAATGAGGTGATCAGCTCCCCCCAGCTCCACATAACAACACTGTACGTTAACAGTCATGTGAACAGCGAAAATGGTGAGTGCATACATAATCATTACCTTGATCCAAACAGCAGGCCACTGCATGTATACCACAAACATTTAGGTGCCTCACAAATACCAAGGTGGGTAAACAGAAAGGCAAGAAATGGGAAAATGGTTGATGGCATTCTTTGAAAACCAATTATATGGGAAAATAAAAATATGCATTAATATAGGCATCAAGTGAGAAGCCAATATCCGGTGGAGTACCACAGGAATAAGTGCTGGGTTCATTTCTGTTTTACATACCTGTATCTGACTTCTTCACAGAAGTGAATAATGTAGAAAATCTTGCTTGTGGTTATACTACAATTGGATTATATCAGACAGCACAGTCTTGAAACAGATATTTATTCATCAGTTGTTGACTGTGTTAGTCCCAGTAGGCTTACTAGCCTATTTTCAGGGATGACCTGAAGAGGCATTTATATTATTAGTGGAGCTTTGGTAAGGGCACTGGTGGAACTTCCCCTACTCATCATGGTTGTGAGTGGGATCCATTTTGGAGAAGCACTTCCAGGTGCAGAAGTAGTTCAGAGAAACAGGGAGGCAGAAGGAGAGAGAAGGAGATGATGGAATGGTGAAAGAAATTAAGGAGGAAGCAAATATAGAGACCAAAGAATGTGCAGGATTCTAAAGAAATGTTTCAAAGAAATCTGTTTGATGGAGATGAGTCAGCAAATGACGGATGTACAATTACAGCCCTCCAGTTGGGAAGGTTGCGGGACGATTTACCTAAAGAAATGGTGGTCCAGAGTGAATAAAAAGAAATGAAGGAAATGTTTACTGGGGGGAACATTATGCAAAAAAATACAAAAGGAGGATGCAGAAATAATCCTGAGCAATAGTGGCGAGATGGAAAAGAAAACATACGCAGAGAAAGTAAAAGAAGGCAAAAAGAGGACTAGCAGAAAAGAAGTCAGACGAAAATGAAAAAAGCAGAAGTGAGTGTTAAGGATTCAAAGTAAAGAAGACAAAGAAATAGACAAGTAGGAAGTGTGGGACAATTTAATAGCTCCTTTGGGTGTAAAGGCACATGAGGTAATATAGCAATAACCCATGCCTGGGTGTGGGTAATGCTGGATTTACCCACAGTTGGCGTGATTTGGTCACGAGGGCGAAGCCCGAGTGGCCAAACAAAGCCAACCGTGGGTAAATCCAGCATTACTCACACCCAGAAGTGGGTTATTGCTATTATACAATGACATTATTTAAGAAAAAAAAATACTTTTCTTAAATAATGGCATTGTATAATGCCTCCTTGCTGCCCTTCCGCAGCTGTCTGGTATTCTGCAGCAGTTCTGATCTACTGCGCATGTGTATGCCTACGCAGTACATCAGAGCTGTGGGCAAAAGCAATGGAGAATGCAAGATCTCTGTTGCTTTTTACTGTTTCGCTATGTTAAATGGGTTTAACATAGCGAGACAGCTTTAAAAAAAGCAACGGAGAATCTCCGTTGCTTATTTTAAAGCTGTCTCGCTATGTTAAACCCATTTAACATAGCGAGACAGTTTTGAAAAAAGCAACGGAGATCCGTTGCTTTTTTTAAACCTATCTCGCTATGTTAAAGGAGTTTAACATAGCGAGACAGTGTTTAAAAAAAGACATATACTAATGGAAAAAATCCGGGCGACCAGACTTTTTTCCATTAGTATAAGTCGATTTACAACGAGCACGCTGACCGATCAGCATGCACGTTTTGGAATATTAATGGTAGGTCATGGTATAATAACATTTATTCTCATTAACAAAGAGACATTTTGTGACATTATACCTGAGACTATTTTATCAATGGAAAATTTTCATAGAGAATATGAAAAAAAAAAGACTAACTCATGGAATCTTTGTGTGATAAAAGCATCTAACAGGGAAACAAAAAAAAAAAATCATGTACAATTTCAGAGGTAGAAAGCACATTTGAAAACTTTATGTAAAAGTAGTACTGGGCAGTGCAAAAGTTTATGACAAAAGGGGTTTATGGACTGAAATTGTAATATTTGTGTCTTTCGGCTTTTCCCGGTTAGGGGTCGCCACAGCGGAACTCCGGTCCGCTAATGAGTGGCAGTAGAGCTTTACATGCTGGCTTGCCGGGCCTAACGCACAACCTTCAACAAAGGAACGCCCATTCACGCATGTTGCCACACAGAAGACGCTCTGAGAATCGAACGGGCAACGTCTAACTGTGAGGCGACAATGCTACCGCAGCACCACCACCGCAGTATGGACTGAAATTGTAATATTGTGCTAAAATAGACAGAAAAATACATATACCAAGCATAACAAATAAGGAAGGGAATAGGGGTGTCGTAAAATACTAGTGACAACCCAAAGCATGTTTTGTGTGTGTGTGTGTGTGTGTGTGTGTGTGTGTGTGAGAAAGGACATTTGATAATTAACTGACAAAAGAAAATGTTATATCTGTGGGGAAATTGGACAGGACGCAAAAAACTGAAATGTTATAAATGCAACAAAACTGCACATTTATGGATGAATTGAAAAAAATGAAAATAACAGTAAGGAAAATGTAAAAGAAAGAAGAAAATGAACAAAAAAGACATTCTAAAAGTACTAGAAATAGAAAAAAAATTAGATGAGAAAAATAATGAAGATGACATAGAAAAAAGTTCTGAAATAAGTGATGAAAAAATAAATTGGCAGGCAGTAAAAAAAATAAAGAAAATAAAGAATCCTATTGGTAAAATGGTGAAAGACAGAAAAAGAAAAATTTAAACGGTTAACTAGAAAAGAAAAAGGAAATGGATGAAAAAGAATAACTACAGCTAATGACTGAGGACTGGTATAATGGTCAAGGTGTGAAGGAAATTGGCTAGGCTTAGAATGGTCCAGTAAGAAAGCTAGCCTAGTAATTAGCTATGAACTTATTTTCTTTTCGGCTTTTCCCGGTTAGGGGTCACCACAGAGGGAACTCCGGTCCGCTAATGATTGGCAGTCGATTTTTATGGTGCCGAGTTGCCAGCCCGACGCCGAACCTTCAGCGAAGGCACGCCCATTCACGCATGTCTTTTGGAGGCCACTCGACCACGGGGAGGACATGCAGACTCCACACAGAAGGCAATCCAGTCGAGAATCGAAAAGGATAACCTCTTGCTGTGAGGTAACAATGCTACCGCAGTACCACAGCGGATCCTATGAACTTATAAAAAGACAAATCTAAATAAAAGGGAAAATGAAAATTTTAGAGTGCTTTCTATAATTGTGACTAGTATTAAGAATACAGTAAGGATGACAGGGGTTTTGGAGGGATGTGAAGTAGATGTAATTATATTATAAGAAAATATTTTTAACAAATGAAAGCTTGCAAACCGAGAAAATATGGGGAGGAAAGAATATGGAATTTGGGTGGGGAGGAAAGAATATGGAATTTGGGAAATGAGAGATGTTCTGGAATAGCCGTATTCTGTAGAAATACAGTACAGACTTTAGATGCAACTTTAACAAAAATTGGAAGAGTAACCATTGTAGACTTAAAATGGAAAGACCAATTATACAGCATAACATCATTATATGCTTACACTAACTGTAAAGATAGGGAAAGCTTATGTCATTTGATTTTAGACTATGTATTGATAAATATGAATATTATAACAACAGGAGACTAACTGTGATTTAAGAGGCAAGTATAAAAAGAAAGGAAATGATACAAGAAAAATGTTAGAAGTTACAAGATGTGACAAGTTAAAAATCTGGGGCAAAAATTCACGGACTTACAAAAAGGGCATGCATATGTGTGTGTGTACATATATACACACACACGCAAACACACACACATATGTATATAAATGGATATAGATTATTTTATAGTATCAGAAGGTTTAGTTACAGACAGCAGGGAGGTAGCTGAAACAGGATTTTCTGATCATCTTGCAATATGACTAGAGATAAAGGAAAACAAAGAACATATACAAATAGGCAAATTAATAAAAAGGATAAATGAGAAAGCATGGAATGAAGAAGGAAAGATTAGTAATACAGTTATTGGAAAGATCATATTACTATAAGAACACTTTATAAAAGTTGGTCTGAATTGTGGATATTTAAGGAAAATGTAAAAAATGTTTTTACAGTGACAATATAATGTGAGAAAAGAAGAAAAAGGAAAGTATAAAAACATATAAAGATGCAGTGGAAGATTTAGAACATAATGATAGAAAAGTACTTTGACAAAGAAAAATAATGATATGAAAAAAATCAAGACAAAATACAAGAATTGTCATATACGCAAAGACTTTTTTCAAGAAAAAAAAAAGTAGTATTGACTTACTTAAGCAGATTAGTAAAGGAAAATGGTAATTTAATGAGAAACAAAAAATGTAAAGTAAAAAACAGAAAGAACTCAGGAAAAATTTATGAATAGTGTACGACAATAATTACAAGAAATATTTAGAGAAAGAAGGAAGGTAGTGAAAAAACATGGAAAGTAAAAAAGTTAACAGAAAAACAGAATAAAGAGTTAGAAGAGGATATCTCTTTAAATGAACTAGATAAATATTAGAACAAGTAATTATAGATTTGTCCGCAGGACCAGATGGATCACAGTATGAAATGTATAAAAATGTAAGGGATTGGCAAACAAAAATATTTTTTAAGATTTTGAATGAATGGT
Organism: Protopterus annectens; assembly: GCF_019279795.1. NCBI lineage: Eukaryota > Metazoa > Chordata > Ceratodontiformes > Protopteridae > Protopterus > Protopterus annectens. The sequence goes on from NC_056748.1 coordinate 698,067,167, forward strand.
TTAAATGAAGGTTTTATTTACAAAGAATTATGTAGTGGAATAGCTAAATTCAAAAGGAAGATAGAAGACAATTAAAAAAACTGAAGACAGTGTTGAATAACAATGATTGCAAGAACTTTATGAAAAGAATACAAAAGAAATTTAAAACTGAAATGGAAAATATTATAAAAGATATTATATACAGTTTTAAGGGGTTGTGGATATTATGACTACAAAAGAAGTGAAAATCTTGATAGGAGACCTTAATAAGTCATTTGACACAATATGGACATGAAATCATATGGGCAATAATGAAAGAATATAACATAAGTGAGAAAGTTAATGTATGTCAGCATATATTATTAAAGTAAAACACTTGGAAATGGCTGGTTAAGGCAAGAAGTACATATGAAGAGTGGTGTAAAACAGCAATGTATAATGAGTTGTATAGTCTTTACATTAGTTATGAATATGTCAATATGTAAAATAAATTACAATATGAAGAAGCCGGGGTATATAACACCTGAAGAGTTAAAAATTCCAGTTCTGTTAACATATGCAAATGACATTATAATTTCAAAAAAACAACATTTGTATAAAAGAAGCAATTTACCCAAATGAGTGTCTAGGAGGTGATAGGAATGCCTTTAAATAAAGAGAAAAGTAATGTAATAAAGATAGGGGGTATGTTTTGTAAATACTGTGTTAGGTATAACATTTTTTCATTGGTTAAAGGACAGGTCGTGAGATTAGCAAGGATGGTCTGTGAGGATAGTGATTTTATAGCACAATGTAATGCATTAAGGGATATGTTTCTGAAAAGGAGGGTATCCTGACTTGTTGCTAGATGGAATTTTTCAAGAAGTTATGATTAAGAGATATAATGGTTACTTTACACCACTACTGGATAAAAAAGAATGGACTGTGTGCACAATGGAAGGCTTAAATTAGAAATGTAAATGATTACAAACAAGTGTTAATTTTGACATTTAACAAAGATTTCTACAGTGTTAAATTACTGACAAATTTTGGTCTGTGTTTCAAGTTAACAAAGAATGGGAGAAGATTGTGGGTGAGACAGCCAAAATAGTATACAAACGTGATGTATGTATTAAAAACATGGTTGAGAGTACAAAAGTAGGGGTGTCCAAATGTGGTTATTATAACCAATGCAGACATATACTTGACGTGGGTGTAGTCAAATTGGTGAAGCTTGCGTATATTGTTTTGAAGAAAAACTACAACTGTGGTTCTAAAGGTGTGATATATGTGGCCCTGTCAAGGTTGTCCTGGATTTTACATTGAATGCCTTAGGAGTAGAATTTACCAGCATATGTACAGTATTACAAAACATGACACTAAGAATACCTTGTTTAAGCACCTAGAAAAAAATGAAAAACATGTATTTAAGTTTGTCATCATTAATCAGGTCTTGCAAGATTTGAGAGGTGGTTCATTCAATGACATGTTAGAATTTAGAGAGTTGCTTTGGCAACTCAGGGTGAATGCCACCACATACCTGGGCCATTGTTCAATTAGTAGTACTTTAAACCTGAAGGCAGGTTCAGAAGTATAGTGTGGTAATTGGTTGCCTTGGTTCTCATGTGGGGCAGGGACTGTATTATACATGCAAATGTACATATTATACATCTTTTCTTTTCTCTCTCCCTGGCTTATTATTTTTATCATTCTTATTACTTTTTAGAGGCCAGTATGTTCATGGTACTCACAGTTTTTAAGATGCAGTTTGTTTTTGTAATGTTGTATTATTTTTAAACATTATAATATCTAGTGCTATTACAGCATGTTGTATACTGAACCATGTTGCAACAAATTTTCAAAGTACATACCTGTTTGATGATGGGGGGATTTAGGTCCTTGTTCATTAACTGTATGTAAAAATACAGGACCACAAAAGTATCAATGTTTCTATGTGTTTTGTATATGTGGGGATATGCTTATTTGGAGTACTGGGTTGTGACATCTTTGTTATGTTTAACATTTATTCAGTATGTTGAAAATGAGGGTTGGTGTGTAACCAATCGGGGGTTTAGGCTGGGTTATTTAAAGAGTTCAGTCAGTACTTTTAAGTGTTCTGATGAAGTCCTTTTATATGTGGATGAAAGCTCTCAACAAATAAACTGTATTCTGGTGGTTGATTCTTCGACTTTGGCTCCTATGATTTTTATCAGCTTTGTTTTGGATTTGGTTAGTTTATGTAAAACCATGGGAAAATCTAACAGATGAAAACATTAAAGCTATAAAAATAAGAAGCAAATAGGGATTGCCAAGATTTTTTGTGGAGACCGGTAATGGATAAATTACCAGTAAAAGGAAATGTCATATAAAAAAGTGAAAGAATATTTTTACATTGTCAAGAAGAAAAAAATATGGACATGTGTTTTTTTTAAATGTAAGAGAGTAAAAAAGTTATGGCGAAACTATGTGAAGATTTTTTCGAAGCTATAACCGAAGTGGATATAATAATCATGGATATGATTAAATATGGATATTATAAGAATAGAAGTAAAGAACATGTTAAAAGAACAGATAAATAATTAGTTTATGTTACATGGACTATATGTAATGAAAGAATAAATGAAATTATGTTTAATGGTAAATGGATTTTAGCAACAGTATTAAGTAAAATCAGATGGTGGTTATGAAAAAAAGGAGAGGGGGTCTAATAGGGATGAAAATATGGTATGACTGTAAAGGAAATTATGAATATGTTATTAATGTGTTAAACAGATTTATCTCTCTCTCTACATTTGTACATTTGTAAATATTTTGCAAATAAGAACTATTTTTCTACATAAATAAAGGACCCTTACCCTTTTCAATAGGAGTCATGGGATCTTTTACATCCACATGAGCTACCGTCAACTTAAGCAGACGGGGCCTCGGTTTATTGCCTCATCTGAAAAACAGCACACTCAGGAATGCAGCACTGCACTGTCAGCAATTGATCGAACTGGTATGAGAAAAGAACCCACAGCCTTCTGCACCAAAGGCGAGCATGCTACCTGCTGCACCGCTGATACTGACTGGATATGGAAAAAACAGCAAAAAGAGCAAGTACAAGACAACTAATATTCAACATAAAACATATAAAAGTAATGCACTATGGGATGAACCCCTTAAATTACCTAGAAATCTGGTTTGACCCACCTCTAAAACTTACAAACCATACAGAGATAATAACCCAGATAAAAATCACACTGCAAGCATTCGAGTATCCTCACACAAGAAACCTAAACTGCAATTACAAAAATATCATTATACTAAGATCAGAGCACACCTTACCCCTTTGCACTGACCCCAGCTCATAACAAATACACATTTCAGAAAACAATAAAAGACTGTTAAAGCTGGCAAACCTAAGACAGCATCACTACCTAACTTTACATGACTTTTTTCTTCTACATTCATCTTTTTTCAGTGGCTACTGACCATAAAGTGTCCTTCGATCAGTCTTGGGTCCACTCATTTCCTGGTTACTGGAAAGTCTGCAGCGGAAGGGAGCCAAGTGAAAGAGGCATCATACAGGTAGCCACGGAGGTAGTTTGTGCTCTTATCAACCCAGCAATGAGGGTGTTTATTTTAGACCCTAACCAACCCCTCATAGCTGACATAAGCACCAGCATCATTGCACAGACTCCTACTCCCTCCATGCCAGTGTGTGTACTGCCATCTACAAGCTATGAGGCTAACGTCACCAGTTCTTGCAAGACTCTGCTTGTGTCACTGTAATTACCACTCCCTCCACTAGGATCTATGCACTGGCATTGACAGCTCACTCCTATCCTCCCACTCCTGGCTCCTCCAGCACTCAAACAATTAGTCAAAACTGGGTCATAGATACGGCTTCATCCCTCTGCAACACAGCATGGTGTTCTACACAATATTTTCTATCCATAAGAAATACAGCCACCTACCAAATGACACTAATTTCAAGTTTCTTCACAATAATTAATGCTCACCCTTAAACAAATCACCAAACTACCCCAGAAGAACCTCAAATGCAGAAATGCATTTCCCAAAGGCAATCTCATCTCACATTTCAACTGCTGAATAATGCCCCATTTAACAAATTCCCTTGTCAATAATATTAGAAACGCATCTAAACTCTTTACTTTTAGAATTGAACTCCATTTCCAACTTCTGCTAATGTCTATTTGTTTGTCTTTATGGGACGACAGCACAGCTGTGGCATGGCTGTCAGTCAGTTAGCAATCACATGAGTTACTTCCTTACAGCCCTAAATTTGCCTGGTGTGTATACCTACAGACATCTAAGCAAGGGTGTCTAATGGGCTGCTAAAAGAGGTGGCTCCTACTTCAATGACTGATGTAACTGAAGTGGCTCTGTGAGATCACCTGTCTCCACAGGGGATTTCTGAAAATTGTGCACACCCCAGGCATGTGTGTAATAAGTCTACCTGAGAGAGGTGAGCAAGCATTGCCTCATCCTTCTCCATCTACTGCGCAAGTTCTTCTAATGCTCAGGCCACTAAGCAAACAGTCTCACTTAAGCTGTAGTATGGGCTTTATTCCTCTACATCACATAGTTAGCAATTAATACTACTGTAAAATAACTTCTAGAACATCAGTTTGTTGTTGTGTGGACACCAACTCCAAGTCGTGCCTGAAAAGGGTCTGTGCAGCAGTCCATCCTCCCCATTAAGTAATCTCTGGCCTTTTTCCCAGGTCATGCCACAGCAATCTGCTCAACCTGTTAGCCACTAAACAATAACACAAAATAAAGGAAACACACATTGAAAGACCTGAAACAAAGAAGAAAATATGTTAGAAAAGGTTGTCCTGGCTAACGGTGATCTGGTGACTCTGACTGGCTCTAATTTGAAATACAAATACAAAAAAAAATTGTGTAACAAAAACTAAACCTGAACAAACAGTTAATGACATGGAGGAGTCTATAAACCTTCAGAGGAAGGGCCACAAATCTGTTAGATGATCTAAAAAAAGAAAAAGGTTACAGGGAATGGGAAATTTGGAATACAATGATAGCTTGAGGAGATTGATAGGTACTCTAGAAAGAAAGACAGGGCAGCAACAGGTCACAGTGAAGCGGAAGAAATGAACAGAATATAGCAGAGACTGAGACACTTTCCTATACCTGGAAATTTGTTTAGCACTATTGAAACCTGGCTTAACGAACTTTAGGGTATACATCTTTTCTTTGGCTGCAGATCCAGTAGGATAGGGGGCAATGTCAACACTTGCGAAAAAGCACCTATAAAAATCAAAAGCCAGGAAAACAACTCAGGATGAGGAATTACTTAATTAGTGCCGATGGTTTTCAATATATTACATGAACCTACCACACACAATAGTGTGGCAACTCTCTGAATAAAAAAATTGTAGACACTGAAGACAAACCAGAAGAACAAGACACCCATTCACAAATGGAACAGTCCTCAGGTTGAAGCAAACAGTAGCACCATCCAAAATAACACAAGTAATATTAATCTTCTGCAAAAATCTTAAAGATAAAAAAAATGATGATGAAACAGAACAATTCAATGGTTATTTTCACACAGACAACCTCTTTCGTTCCCCAATGGAAACTTCATCAGATCTTTATTTGAGGATTTTTGCACCAGAAGATTAATATTACTTGTGTTATTTTGGATTTTGCTACTTTTTGCTTCAACCGGAGGACTATTCCATTTGTGAACAGGTTTTCAACTCTGTGAATAAACTCCAAAATGCAAAAATCAATGGGGAAAAGAAAAATCAGTACTGCTGGTAACCAACCAAAAATGACATGGTAAACTACTAAACACCAAACACATGCCCTAATGTTAACTCGAAATATGAATCAAAATTTGAAACATTTGTTCATTCTCACAACACCCTGTTAAATCCAATTCAAGGTCATGGGGGAGCTGGAGCTTATCTTGGCACTCAAAGGCACAACAAAAGGAAATTAACAGCAGCTGGAGCGTCAGCCCATTGCAGGACAAATACAGACCTACGGACAATTTGTACTAGTGCTGTATACCATTGTTCAGAAGAAATTGAAGCACCTAGTAAAAACTCACGCGGACATAGGATGGATGTGCAGATTCTGCACACAAGTGCTATAAGCCAGCAATATTAACCACTGTGCAACCCCAAACAGTAAAAATCCAACTAGCAGTGACAGTTAGTTTGCAATACGGAAATTAAGCCAAGGTTCTACACTCAAATGTGCAAAATGGTAAGCATGATTTCTGCGTGCAACATTGAAACTGAACTCCCGAGTAACAGTGTTATTTCTGCAGGACCACAGAGCTACCAATGTACATACCCAAAAGGAGGAGGCTGTACTTCTCGTACTACTTACGTATGCATTTTCAAGAAGTCACGCACAACACACAGCTGCGTCAAACATTACTTGTATTTTCCTACTCGACATTAAGGGTAGCAGTTTAGTGAATCACACTTCTGTCTTGCTGCCCTTAAAGACAGTTGTACCTTGACTTTTACCGTTTACTATTACATCATTATTATTGTTACTAGAGGGAATTCGGCCATAATTACTGAAAGCTCATATTTAATGGACATGATTGGAGACGTTCCCTCCTTTGTGTATGGGAAAGCCAAGAACATCATTAGTTGGGTTGAAGGTAGGCCCAGACCACAGGATACATACACCAATAAGTGTGGATTCAACTGTGTCTTTTGCCAGCACATACAGGAAGGAAACATGTTTTTCTGCCCTTATTTAGAGAAAATGACTAAAACCAACTCAGGACGTGGCTGTAACTCAATGCAAGTGGTTTACAGGGCTAGCTGCAATGACTGTGTAGCATTATACATGGACAAAAAGCTCAACAGACTTAAAAGAATGATTCTGGCCATCTTTCTGAAATTGGAGCCAAGTGCAAGAATAATGCACTAGCTTGACACCTGCAGCTACACAAAAGATACACTGATTTTAAACTTCAAATGGACCATGTGGACGTTTTGGGACTGAAAGGAGACATCCCTAATCTATTAGAAAAATGTGAACTACTATGGCAGCTGAAAATGAACTCCTTTAGAAAGCTGGGGCTTAATTATTATTGCTCCATAAAAAGCATACTAGATCTCAGAAAACTTCCTCACTGTTTAAAAAAAAAGACTATTAAAAGACTGATATGAGACTGATTAATACTGACATTACTTGCTTATATTGTGTTTAAAAACGAATATCAAACACTGTTTACTTCTTTTGGCCACAAACTTACAAGGTTATAAAGGACATACTTTAGGTGGTTCATGTGTATATTAATCAATTTTGATGCTCCACATTAAATATTACTTTAGATTTTAAACTAAGCGGTTTTGTTACACTTTTTCCTTTTAGGCAGTGAAAGTCTGACTGGGCACACAATGTACATGGGCCTAGTCTTTTTCTGTTTTAAAGGCTGCAATTACTCGAGCGCACTCTTGCACACTCAAACTAATTGTTTTCTTAGTTAGATGCCAAAGTTTAACAGATCCCCATGGCATCAGTGCTTTAACAGTTACTCTGCGGTGGTACGGTGGTAGTGTTGTTACCTCACAGCAAGAGGTTCTCCTGTTCGATTCTCGGCTTGGCTTGGGAGTGCCTTCTGTGTGGAGTCTGCATGTCTTCCCCGCGGTTAGGTAGCGTTCGAAAAGCCATGCATGCATTAAATGGGCATGCCTTCGTTGAAGGTTGGGCGTCAAGCTGGCACCTCGGCATTTCGTAAAAATCTACTGCCAATCATTAGCGGACCGAAGTTCCACTGTGGTGACCCCTTACCAGGAAAAAGCCGAAAGACAAACAACAACAACAACTTTATTTCCAGCTTAGCAATTGTTTTTATGGCTTTCATGCTACTTAGTTTTCAGTTGTATGTCTACGTTCATTCACATTATGATTTGTTTTTTTTTTTTTTTTTTTTTTTTTTTTTACACACAAACCTGAAGAAGGATTTATCTGATACGAAAATGATCTTTGTTAAAAGTTGTATATTTATTAATATTTATTCTGGTAGATGTCTAGTGGTAGATCTTTTTGTTAGTCAATCATTTTTTTAGTTAGTTTCTTAATTAATAAAGTTTTGGATTAGTTTGTTAGCCTATACAAAGTGTTAATAAACTGGTCTTAGATTGTAATTTATTTCTAGCTTTTCAGTTTCAGGTAGTACAGTCTTTGTTTATACTATGGTGTTAAGGGGGAAGGGGGACTTGTCTAAAGGAATGATTTTGATGCTTTTATTGCTCTTAATAGAACCACCCTGTAACTACTCCCTTGCTCTAAACAACCTGATTAAATATAAATAAGGAAAGCTTTTGATGCACTTCATTATACTCAACTAGGATCGGTTGTTTGTGGGTTTCAATAAAAGATATTCCATTTTTAACTCAGCTGTGTACTACCAACTATTTTCTATTTGATTATTTTGTAGTACGTATTTTACAGTTATATTTTACAGGTGCATAACATCATTCAGAAAGTGAATATCAAACCCTCCACACTGCAAAGTTTCTTCTTGGTTAGCTATCACACTGAAACGTTTAATCTTTTTGATTTCAATTTAGGATTACAAGCTCTGTAATTACAGGTGCTATCATCTTTATCAAATGTAGTCTAAACATTATCCTAGACTTTACCAATGGAAACTCCAGTCAAGCTAGAACTTCCACTGAGTGACCTCTCCAATCACCTGTATCAGTGGCACATGGGATATATGCAAATGACCCTTATGAACATCAGGTGTTTCAGCTATATGGCAATTCTGGCCTGAAATTGTGCATTGAAACGACTTAAAAAGTAATAAGTCATGGGCATTCAGTCGCCATCCAGCGGAAACATCTGATGTTCATAAGGGTCATATGCAAAGATCCCATGTGCCTCCGATACAGGAGGTTGAAGAGGTCATTCAGTGGAAGTTCTAGCTTGGTTGGAGTTTTCATTTAGTTTTTACTGATTGTTTTAGACTTTACCAATGGCAAATAGCCAATAAACCATGTATCTGAAATGCCTGAACATGATCATCAACGACCCAAATAAACCAGTTCAAGTCATACTCAATTTGTATAGTGTTACTAGCCTCAACTCTACATTCCTGAGCAAACAGTGGTAAACAAATATGCAGGCAAAACTAAAGAAAAAAATAGAATAAAAAATTTAATGATACATAAAAAAGAGGTACTACCAAGATTAAACAATTTTCTCGAGAGTAAATACAGTACAGAAACGTTTCTTAGCAAATATCCAATTATGAAAGCTTGCGCTCAAAGGCTGAAAGCACTAAAAGTACTCTAATTACATCAAAAATCTGAAAACTATGAAAGCAAATAATGAAGTAATACCAAGGTACAAGAAAGAGAATACACTTTTTTTGAAGGTATGTGCAAATTTTGCAACAAACAAAAAGGCACGTAAGAAAGCTATAAGGGTGGTATCCCTTATAACTACAGACATGATACCTGCTGCCACATATAAAACTAGAACCTCAGGTTCAATGAAACTAGACAGCACACCTGGTGACTGATCATAGAAAACCAAGGAAAACTAAATTCTTATCAATTGAATTAAACAAAATGTTAGTATGTTATCGCGGTGGTGGTGCTGCGGTAGCGTTGTCACCTCACAGTACGACGCTGTCCTGTTAGATTCTCAGCTAGAGCGTCTTCTGTGTGGAGACATGCGTAAATGGGCGTACCTTCGTTGAAGGTTGTGCGTCAGAGCTGGCAACTCGGCACGTAAAAAATCTACTGCCAATCATCAGCGGACCGGAGTTCCGCTGTGGTGACCCCTAACCGGGAAAAGCCGAAAGAGTTAGCATGTGATCAAATCCCTGCCCTATGGCAACAGACTGCACTGCAGTGATACAAATTCAGAAAGGCAGAAATAGGGATCACATTAAATCCAAACAATATGACTCATCAGCCTAACCAGAATTCTAAATAAAATCACAGAGATATGGTGGGCTAACCTAATTATGTTAGTTATGGAACATTATGTATCTATAGAGGAGAGTTCTTGTGGCATTCTTTGAAGTCTTTGAAGAATTACCAGCAGCTGCTTAATGAAAAACTGATACTGCACCTTGCATACTGCTTATCTTGACCTTGTTTATTCCATTTTGTATAATACTGTGCAAGTGACAACTTAAAAACATCACAGCAACAGGATAAAGCCAGGGTGGGAGACTACCTGTCCATCATCACAGAGGTTAGGAGTACCGTCCCACATATCTGTACTGAGGGCCATTTTTTTGGAATATTCTTCTCAGAAATAAAAAGGAAACTGGCTCTGAACTATACATACATTGAATATTGCAAACTATGGAACAATTACTATAGTAAAAAATGCTCTGGACTTGACAAAATGGTTAAGGTCTTCACCTTATCAAAACAAGGCACACGGTTTGATTCTGACCTCAGGTTGTTGGTTAGGTTTAAAATGGTCCTTCAGGGCAGTTACCCTAGTATTCATTTATGAATCTAAGGTTCGCAAACATTAGGAAATAATAAAAGAAACTTTCAGATAGAATCTAAATGCAGCTGTTATGATAATTATTAATCTCTCTTACTACTGTATATACAATATTCTGGTTTGAAGTTGAGACAATCAATAGCACGATAGATTGACTGAAAAGCAATGCCTTTGTTTATATTAATACCTTACTGCATACTGTAACCTTACTAACTACTCTCCGGTGAAATTCTGTACAGCCTTGCATATTCTAAATGTATAATGGACTTCTTATAAAGGTAAATCCTGACAGATGACAAACAAATAGATCCTATCCAAAAAAAAACACTATTTGCTCATGAAGCTCGGGTCATGAAAGAAAAGGGTCAACAGACCAGTCTACCTATCCAGTTAATAAATAGTAAATAATAATATCTAAAAATGCACATCTAATGCAGTAGCAATAACTTCACATTTAACATCAGTAAATAAATCATCACAACAGTAGGCAAAAAGCACAAAGTACGATCACAAAAATAAATGGTCGTATCATGCAAATGCACATTTGATATATATATATATATATATATACACACACATACATACATACACAAACATGCACACATACATACATATGTTACCTTTGTTAAAGATCTAGGGACAAGGGTAGACTGCAACTTTGTTGAATGAATGCATGCATTGGTCAAACTTTAACTCAAATAAGCATTTGCTGTAGTCCACTTAAATTTAAAGGGCTTTACTTAGTCACTTCAGGAAGGTCAATGAACCACATAATACCCCAATAATCTGTATTATTAATACAATGCTGCAATTTTAGCTTTAAACCAACCACCTTAAACATGAAAAGGTACAATTCCTTACTAGAGAAAAAAAGGACAATTTATGCTTTCAGAAAAATTTTAGGAATTATCATGTTATTTTTCTTACAAGTTACTTAAAAGCACCAGGAAAGCCAGCACCAAGACGAGGAACCTAACCCTACAAATAAACTTCAATAATAGAAAAAGAGTGTGAAAAACACTTTTCAACATCTTCTAAGATTACAGAATTGGCTTTCTAAGATTACAGAATTAGCTTCTACTTGCAATCAGAAGTTAATTATTAACTTTCTTCAAATATAATACTTTATTTATTTCCAGTTTGATGACCGGCGAGGTCTACTGGGCTCAAAGAGCCCGTTTTCAGTGGAGGCCCAGGGAGAAAAGCTCCAATAATACATAGTACAAGTTCCATAACATGAAGTACAATATATATAGTGGAAACAGAAACAAACTAAGCAAATTTTATAAACAAAATAGCAAAAACTAAAGTTAAACAGCAGCTTGGAGAAGGATATAAAGCATATTTACATGTTTAGTGGTTGAGAACAGTAGTACAAGGTTAAATTAATACAGAGGTTTAAATCATCTGAGAATAGTATAGAAGTAACATTAGCATGGATGAGTTCTTTATGCATGAATATTAGCATGAGTTAAATTACTAAATACAGAGGTTTAAATCCTCAGTAGTACAGAGGTAGCATTAGTATGAAGGCAGTACATAGGGTTAATCAATAGGGTGTAAGGATGATGAACAAACTGTGCGTTATAAAGTATTTATGTACTAAGCAGGTTAGGTGGGTGGAGTGCAATTGCATTTCCATTTTTGGGAGAGGTAAGAATGCAGCTGGGTTTTGAAGTATTCAGAGTTCTCAGAAATTCTTAGAGATGTAGGGAGATAATTCAATTTTTTGGCGACGGAAAAGGATAGGAGAAGCTGACTAGCGGGACGGTTTGGTTTATAAACAGAGATTAGATTTTGGTGGGTAGATCTTCGAGTTCTGTTTGGGGTGTATAATGTTAAGATGTTTGTTAGTGCTGGGCATATAGTTGGTTTGTAAATAAGCTTGTGAGTGGTGATGAGTTGGAGGTAGTTTGGGAGTTATAGCCATTGCAGCTGGTGGAGGGTTTACAGTGGTGATGAACTTTGAGACTTTATTGTAACAGGATTCTAGTTCAGAAGAAATGGAGGAAGATAGGTTAGTTAGTAGGTGAGCACCATACATTAGTGAAGGTAGTAAAAAGGTAATGGTGAGGGTCTGTCTTGTTGAGGGGGAGAGGAAGTGGGAGTTTCTGTACAGCATGCCAAGTTTCTGATGGGTTTTCTTTATATTTAGCTGAATATGGGCATCAATTTTAGGTGTTCGTCAATAGTAACTCCAAGAAGTTTAGCCAAAAGGAACAACTTCTATAGTGGAGTTGGCAAGGCTTGTAATCTTGAAAGAGGTTTTGTCTAGGCGGATAGATTTTGAAGGAGAGAATAGAAGGATCTTTGATTTGTTGGCATTCAAAGAGAGGTGATTTTGGAGCATCCAGTTCTCAGTAGTTGAGAAGGCAGTTTGAATTTTTGTTGGGAGCTCAGGGAGGTTTGACGCAGAGCAAACTAAAGTTGAGTCATCTGCATATTGTAATATCTTAGTGTTAGGAATGGCTGCATGGAAATCATTAATGAAGATATTGAAGAGCATAGGGCCAAGAAAGGATCCCTGAGGTACCCCGGTTGGGTGGGAAGGAAGGCTGAGGTGCCAATCTTCAATTTTACTGCCTGAGATCTGTCAGAAAGGTAGCTGCTGAACCAGGTAATGGTGTTTTGTGAGAGGTTAAGATTGGAAAGGTGGTGAAGAAGATGGGTATGAGAGACTGCATCAAAAGCCTTGGAGAGGTCAAGGAGGACTGTGGATACAAGTTCTCCAGAGTCACGGGCATGGTTTACAATGTCTAGAAAAGAGAGAAGAGCTGTTATTGTGCTATGGCCAGGACAGAACCCATGTTGTGTTGGGGTGAGGAGTTTGTTACATGTAATGAATGGCATGAGCTGCAGGTGGATGCATTTCTCAACAATTTTTGAAATAGGGGAGAGAATTGCTATTGGTCGGAAGTTGGAGATATTATTATTTTTGCCTCCTTTATGGAGGGGTAGGATAAAGGCTGCACGCCACAATTTGGGGACATAAGTTTCTTGTATGGATCTGTTGATGAGTAAGCTAATGGGGATGGCGATGCTGTCTGCTGCAATTCTTAAAAAGAGTGAGGAGATATTGTCAGGGGGATTGGAGCAAGGCTTAAGCTTAGAGAGAAGTTTTTTTATATATGAAGTGGGGATGGGTTTGAGTTGGAATATGGGAGGTGAGTTTGGGATGGAAGGTTGGGCATAGGGTTTGATTTGGGGGGAGGTGTTGTTTGGGAATGTTTTAGTGAGTTCTGCTATAGAGTTAGTAAAGAATGAGTTGAAGAGAGTAGCTATTTCTGGGTCAGACTTAGTAGTGTCAGGGCAAGGGCCAATACTGATATTATATGCATAAAAATAGCAAGTACAAACTATGTAGTTACGATACTCAAGCTTCTTGAAAGCCAAAAGGCTGTTATAACAAACTATGAAACTATGGAATGGGAATGATTTAAGAACAAGTAGAGCCATGGAATGCATTATTTCAACCAAGAAATTGTGAAATACAGTAAGAAGAAGACAACAGGAAAACAGGGTTCCATTACAAGACAGGAGTAGGGGGCGTTTATTCTGCATATTGCTACATCTTCCAGACAGACCATATGGGACTCTTAAGATCTTGTCACTTCTGTTTCATTAAATAATCACAATTTAACAGGGAATTACAAGAATACATAAATTATCAACAATAACAACATAAAATAGGCTTTGGCTGAAGATAGTTTCAGTTAGCAGTGTGTACTTTACTGAAATCTTAAAAGAAACTTATCTCAACGAAAATATCTTTGCATGGCATGCCCATTTTCTGATTGGGATAAAATAAATGCCAGAGGATGTTTTCTAATTTTAAATTGTTTCCAGTTTTTACACAGAGACGGCTCTATGAAAGCTGGAAAAATGAACTGAAACTCAGAAATGTGTTACTGAAAAGGAGAACAAACAACAAGCTCTGGTGGTATCCCTTCCACTTTAAGGTTGAGGTAAGGACATGGTTTAGGTAATACTAGACAAGGAACTGAAAAGAAAGGTTTAGATACACTAAAAGAGCTGAATAACTGTGTCTACATAAAGAGCAAGGCCAATCCTAAGAGGTGTTACTAGAGGTGCACAGTTCCTGTGACAGGATGATATATTAATGAGTTTCAACAAAGACAATCGTCCCTGATGCTTCTTGATGCACTACTGGCCCTTAAGATGCTGGAAGTACTTGTGCGAGTATGCAGGACAAAAGGATAGCTCTGGCTCCATATCTGGATCAGACTTTTCGACTCTGTGAAATTTGTTCTAAAGCATATTATTGGTGAGAAATCAGAGAGTAAGGATTTCTTACGGAGAAGCTATCTTGTGACACACATATCTACCCCCTGCATTAGGAAAAAAAAGAGAGGACAATGTGGTAACTAAAATCTACGTACTATTACATGTTTCACTTTGCAAGATCAGTAACGTCCAAGGCAGCAAACTTAGAAACAGTGAAAAAATATCACATGTGGTTCCTGTTGTTCTACAGTGGTGTAATAAACATGACAAGGTGAGTGGATGGTTTGCCTCTTGTGCTGATGATTTTAACTGTGGCTCAAAAGACTACACTTGCGACTCCCCACTTATTTATTTTCAGAATGCTTCAGAGTTGAGAATATTTTGACTGCAGACTGTTTTCAGTCCATTTCAGTTTGCATGCTGGAGATTACTGTGGTCTAACTCTTAGTGTTTTGATCTTGTATGCTTTGTGCCCAACAAAATATGCAGGAGTGTTTGTGCTTACTGACAAGTACGCAAGTAGTACACAATGAGAAGGAAAGCAGCAAAAGGGGTCAGCTTCAGTCAGTTAACACACACAGAATTAAGGCTATGAATTGCTAATGAACATCATCTTGTAGTCCCAAGAACACTTCTTTCAAATGTCCTAAATTTTGCTGAATGGCCAGATTTTTGCCTTATGTGTTTGATCATACCCCATAAAAGTTGTGGTTTTCAGTTAACCATCGAGAATTGCAGTCACTATAAGAGACATTTTTGCGCCATACTTTTACATCTTTCAGAAAATGCATGCTAATGCAAAATCTGCTACTGTAGCAGCATTCTAAGCTCATAACAGCAATACTTAAAATCTGTCCCCGATGTCGGCCCTTTGTTGCCCATAATTTTTGACTTTATTCAGAATTGTCAGAATTCTTGAGTAAAGTATGCCCTCAAGTATCATTCGTCTACTAAGCAACAATGAAGTCAATTACACTGAAGTTCTCCTGGGACACCTCTATAAAGAATAATTTTAGGTGTAGTGGATTATCTGGCTAGCAAATACTGAGCAGGAGGTTATAGCAAGTCTACTAGTTCATACCTCCAGCTGAAATTTTATCCCACTTTTTCACCACCACCTCTCAAGAAATACCCTCAGCCGTAAGTCTTTCAACCATCACTGGGCAACATGTCATCAATTCTCTCTCGACAAGGCCAAAAACAATTAATTTATGGGTGCTAAAAAAAATCCCAAGATGCCTCCTAAACAGCAGGAAACATGACCAATCAGGCCAACTAGAATCATTACTTAACCATAGACTCCAGACAGGCTTTGTGCTGAATGAATGGAGGACTCCAACAGTTATATGTCTGCACAAGGGCAGGCCATCCATGCACCCAGGAACTACCGACCCATAAGTCTGACTCATATGTAAAGTCACAGACGTGAGAAATAATGACATTAGAAACCTTCAGACACTGGACCCAATCCAGTTTGGTTTTGTCAAGGGCAGGTAATGCCTGCTCAACATTATGGACTTCTTTGAGGGGGTCACCAAAGCAATAGACAAGAGCAAAAGGGTTCATAAGGCCTACCATGACCTGGCCAAGATGTTCAACACAATACTCTACTCAGGCATTGTAAAGAAGCTCCCAAGATTAGGTATAAACCTCTAAATCACAGCTGGATAGCCAGCTGGCTCACAGATAGGGGAGTCTACCTCTAGAAAAAGTCCAGTCACTAGTTGAGTCCCTCAGGTCTTAGTGCTGGAGCTACTCCTTTTTGGCATCTACTTCTTTGAAGTTAAGACTAATAATAACAGCCTCTATCTGACCAAGTTTGCAGATGACTGCATGCTAGGCACAGTCATAGAATTCCCCAAAGACACAAATACTCTCCAAAAAGGCCGGACACAAAGTAAAAGCTGCTGCCAGAGCCATGGCCTAAAACTCAATGCCAACAAATGCATAATAGTAATCTCTGGTAAGACAGCCACCCCAGGAATTTATAACAACGATAACACATCCTTTAGAGTGGACCCCATGGTCAGGAATTTGGGAAAGCATGTGGACAGTGACTTGCCTTTGACCATCATGCGCCTTCTGTATTATATGTCATCTAAGTCCAAAGATGTCACTGTTCGGTTGTACACGATCCTCATTAAACCAGTCATTGAGTACACTGTCCCCTTCTGTATGTACTCACCAAGCATATGCAACAAATGAGGCTCCACAAAGCTCCTCACAAAAAGAACACATGGTGTAGAAAACATGTCCTATGTGGAGAACCTCAAAGCTCTATCCCTAGAATTGGTCTCCTATAGACTGAGAGGCAATCTATGCCTGGCCGATAAAGCATCCTCTGATACAGCTCTTATGGACATACTGCCACTTGCAAAGAAAACAAAGAGCATCAACAATACCCGATCCAGGGATCTAAACCTTGTCTGTAACATAAATATGGCATGTTGGAGAGATACGCATGTGTCTCAGAGATTACCCCTTCTCTGGAACAGACTTCCCCATTGATATGAAACAGAGTTTTTCAGGCACATCTTCAAGCATAACTTGGACCAGTGGACAGGGAATCAGAGAGTTACCCATGGCCTGGCACCTATGTATCCATTAGAAAGCATAAGTGTAAATGCGTGACTACTCATGCCAAAGTTATATGCCCAAGTTTGTACTACTTCTCATAAAAATCCTGTGCAAATGGGAAGCATGGCTAGGTTTAAAAAGGCCCTTTAGGGTCACTAGTCTATAATCACCTAAGAACCTTCTTTCTTTCTTTTGGCTTTTCCCAGTTAGGGGTCACCACAGCGGAACTCCGGTCCGCTAATGATTGGCAATGGATTTTTACGGTGCCGAGTTGCCAGCCCGATGCCCAACCTTCAAAGAAGGCACATCCATTCATGCACGCACCTGCCTGCATGTCTTTAACGTCACTCGACCACGGGAAGGACATGCAGACTCCACACAGAAGGCGCTCCAGTCTAGAATTGAACGGGAGAACCCCTTGCTGTGAGGTGACAACACTAACCGCTGCACCATTGTGGACCTATGAAGTAAAATAGTGTTGTAAACAACTAGATAGGCTCAAAAGGTATGGTGTCCAGTTCTGGAGACTGTATAAGTTAAAGACCACTAACAGTGACAACACCCTAGAAAAACTGGCAAAGGGCACTTCTATTAGCTGCAGAAAAAAAGTGGATTAGAAGACTGCATCCTGTGGAAGGATCAGTATCAAATAGGCAGTCACCTGAGGTTGGAAGACAGAAAACTGAAGAATACCATTAGCATATACTTAAAGGACGTTATTAATTTTTTCACATGACAGTGACAGAACTAGAGTAAGGGTCTGGAACAAAATGGGTATGACAAAAATGACAAAGGGCTAAAGAATGCAAGCAGCAGATGACAATACGACAACCTTGTGAGGTACAAAACAGGAACCACTGGTGCTGCAGGATTTGAAGATGTAACAGCAGTAAAGACAAGTGGGGTCTGTGTCAAGGATTATATTCTCATCTGTTACAAGTTTAAATTTATTTAAACAATACCAATGAATGTCTCACATGCTGATACTCAAAATTACCATTGCTTTATTTCCTAGCTCAGCTGTACTTAGCTGTTCCAAAACAAAGAATGCAGCCATTATTTTACTACCAAGAAGTTCTTAACTGCTACTACTGTTTCATCAGTTTAGCTCTCTGGAAAGCTTTTCAACGATCTAAATGCAATCTGCCTCACTGTGCGTGAAGTACATGAAACAAAGTGCAATGTTGACTTTAGAAAGGTACTCTCAGTCTGCTGTATACCTCGGGTTTTTCTGGTGTAGTAACACATTTTACAATATATGCATGTAGACAGAACCTGAGAAGATAAATGAATCCCCATTATACAGTGGAAAAAAAACAAATCTACAATTAATATGCTAATGTGTCAATTAACTTAATTATTCCAGACAGAAACACAACCAATCTACCAAAGTCATTAATCTCAGCCAAATATAAAATATGACTATATAACCTCTAATATTCTAAGCATACATGTACTCAGCACTGTGTAACTGAAACCAAAGTAAATCTGAATGTAATCGCATAATGAGATGTCCCTGCCATATAAAGAAAAACTTGAGGAAAACTAAATGGTAATTTCAATAAGAGTTTTTAAAAAGTCAATGAAATAGTCAAACCTTTGTTCAGTTAGACACTACATGCTACAATCTGCCCCTTCAAATTAAATGTGAAATCATTCTGTTAACACTGCCACCCAGCTTGCAGGATCCAACTGTGTAACTTCAATCATGATCAATACACTTGTAGATAATATTAATGGCATCTAGGATAAGCTAGCCTAAATTTTCATCCATCAGTCTGATCATTCAGATGTCCTAAATGGTGGGATTCCCCATTTACAGAAGTAAAAACTTTACAACCACCACCATGATTTATTCCCTGGCAAAAGTAGGGAGCTACTGTCTTGCAAAAACTGGTATAGTGGATTTTTTTCTATGCCTATAATATCCTTGCTTCTCACAAATTCATTGGTAAATACTCGGCTAACTGTCTGTGCAGGCCATTGTAAGCCTAACCAGTTATCACATCAGGTGCTTAAAGTTAACCTGTCCCATAAGATACAAGATCTATATTACTCTACTCATAATTACTAGATCAAAACGTAGATATCTGGAGAAGAACCATGTGTTAGGATAAAGCAATTAGTAGTTGTCTCTGTCCATTAGTAGCACTGGGTGAATCTTGGGGTAAATTTTCTACTTCGCATCCATTAATCCAATTTACGCTTGAATACAGATATACGTGTCCCTCCAAACCGTTCTGTTAATGTTGCAGAAAAGGTTTAGGTCCCTGGATCAAGATACCATTTGATTTACAGATGCGAAGCATGTCCATCAATTATCAGAGGATGTCTTGTATGTTAGACACAGGTCATCTTTTAGCACTCTATAAACAAGACTGAATATATAACATAGGGCTTTCAGCTGGTCCATGTAGGGCACATTGTTTAGGCTTTGTCTCCTTTTTGTAAGATATTTCTGGCTAACTAGGTTTGCCCAGGAGTTATGTCTCAAGTTCAAAGCAAAATGCAGTGCAAGCTATGTTTGTCTGTGTGTGTTCTACAACTCACACTTCCAGTTTGCTTCCTGCAGAACTGTTCTGCCCTTGGACCACTTAATTCTGGGAACCTGTTCAACAGGCTTCTGCCACAAAATCACTCTGTTTAGTAATCTTGCAGCCTTCCCTCCAATATGAATTCCCACTACCTCCCCTTCTCAGGGCAGCTCTTACTGCCACCAAATAACATTCACACATAAGTCATTGAAAACAGTCAGGGCCCCAGCCCTCCATGCCATGGAGTGACCTTAAGGATAAGCTAACCGATTACAAGCTTCACTACAGGACTCTTCCAAAAATTGCTAGTTTACCTCTTACCATATTATAAATTTAAAATGAGCAATTTTGCACAAAAATACTGGTTTCATTCAGTCGGCACAGTTTATGCAGTGGTCTGAATATCAGTAACAGAAATCACAAGAGAATATTGTCACATTTAACACCTTAACTTGCACAAAGTGAATCATCCATTGAATTTCGATGCCCACTTTATCAAATTTAATTTTGTTAATAAATAGAGACTATCATTGCAAGCAATAGGCATAAGGCAATAACCAGTCATGGACAGGACTCTAACTACTCGCAGAACACACAACTCACATGAACGCACAGCTGGGGCAATCTACATATCATTAATCCATGTAGTGACTGGAGATGTATGATGAAAAACAGGATTCCAGTGAAAACTCACGTGAACAGAAAGAAAACACACAAAATCTAGTCAGAAGGTACTCCAGCCAAGAACAGACTCTTCCCATCTAACTTTCCTCACCTATCTCTCAGTCTTGTCTTAACTTAGAATCTTAATGCCATTATCTCTAATGAGCACTGAGAAAAAATGCTTACTATTACCTCCTGATTAATTGAGTCCTTAACACTTTTTTCTACCATTGCCATACCTTCTTTTCCTTTCATCCATACAAATATTGTTTCTATCCCTTAACATCCTCAGCAAATTCCCTTTTTATTTTAATTTCCTAACTTTTTTTTTTTACTCTTTCAAATATTCTTTTTACTTCTCCACCATCCTTATATGTTACATATGGCTTCCTTTTACAGCTGACAGCATCGGACAGCTCGCTACACCTCCAAGACAATTGCCTTTTCATTCATTTGCATTTTCTCCTAACACAACTCTGCTTCCCTGCAATCCAACATTTCTGTTGTAAAATCACTTCCTTTAACAAAGAACTACACTAAGTCAGCATCGCAATTGTCAATTTTAAAACCTCAACATCTCCTCTCCTTCAATCAGGATCACAAAAAAATATGCTCTTCATCCCTGATGGTTCCGTCAATCTGTACATATAAAAATATGCTCTCTCTAAGGTTGCTGCCAGTGCCAGTCCAGATAAGTTTTACACACTAAGATGCATCTTCTAGTTTAACCCACAAGTGAATCTGAGTGCCAGTCCAGATAAGTCTTTACACACTAAGATGCATCTTCTAGTTTAACCCACAAGTGAATCCGAATCCCATATTAAATCACATTTTCCCCTGGCTCAACTACTGACCCTTTCTTTTAATTTAGCATATGGCAATCCATAACTCTGTGAGTACCTTACTGCTGCCCTCTCTTATGGCCTATTCTTAACATGCAGATGGGTTCCCCTTTTTTCTTATTGCGGTGCCCTTCAATCAGCCAGCTGTGCCCTTCAATCAGCCATCAGTTTCAACCCTCAAAAAAAAAGACTTTCTCTCTCCAATCCCTCTCATACAGCTTGTAATCAAGTATTAACATATCCCAATCTCTACATCACTCTGCAACAACTAAGCTCTTCTCTTCCAGCACCATTGATAATGCATTTGTTTGTATCCATGTCCAACAAGATTTCAGATCTGATCTTGCAGTTTTTTTTTTTTTAGGAGTATACTAAATGGACTTAAAGATGTGGGTTACTCCATACCTTTTCTAAAACTAAATGCACATTTGAGGGGTGGAGGTGGGGCATACGTATACCCAACAATTTATTTCTAAAATACAGGCGTCGATGTTCGTTTATATGGACATGTCAATTTAACCATCGGAGTACAAGTAGGTTGGTTTGTACTTGCAGCACAAACTCTAACAAGAACCTATTGGTAGATCCCATGCTATCCGTCTGCTATTACAAGGCTAGCCAAGAACCAGAGGTCAGAATCAAACCATCTGCTTTGTATCCGTGAGGTAGTAGACCTTAACCACTATGCCAGCCTCTCCATATACAAGCTCATCTCTTCCTGACAAATATGACATATGCGTATTATCTTTTTAAATTCTCTCAAGTCGCAAGCATGCTGCAAACGTATCTAGAATCGACACTGAACTACCTACTTTACTGCAGTTATCTGAACAGATGTTCAACTTTTTAATTAAGGTTATTCCAATATTGTCTCTGCTACTATTTATTTCAATAGTTGCAGTTATAATACAAAGCAGGACATGCACTACACTTTAAATAATTTGTTCTGTGATTTGCAGCAAATTTGTACTCATTGCTAACAGGTTGAGGGTAAGTAGAGGGGAGAGCGGACACTGCTTGTACACAAGTTCTGAAAAATCTAAGGTGATATTTCAGCGGGTATATCACAGTGCCGGTCTCATCACCTCCTCTCCCCTTCGTGGTTATACGCAGTCTCACCTCCCGCCTGACGTTTAACAGCGAATAGTAATCATCATTATCCACTTCTTCCTCCCCTAAGGCCGCAGCCATTTTCACGACCTTTCACCCAAACCGCTTCCCTGTATGCACTGGCGCTTTAGCATTATCAACATTTGAGAACGCGAGGCGTGAAACGAGTTACTTCGCCATCATCTGGCGCGGAGGACTTAAAAAAATAAACAAATAACCGTGAGTGAGGTGATGCAACTTTGATAGGTGTTTGTTGGAAATAAAGTTATTCTCCCTTTTTTCGGGTATGGGATTTAACTAGGCAGACTTTGCGTACTTGTTTAAGTATGCTTTTTGTTTGTTTTTCTGAGCTCTTCTAAACATAAGCATCAGAAATAAATTTATATATTTTACACCTGCCTTTAGGGCAGTCAAATATAGTCTATCAACACATAATTCGGGGTGAAGCGAAATCACTCGTACTGGTTGTTGTGTGCATAGGGCTAATACAAATAATACAGGAGCAAGAAGAATTTCAGTTTTATATGAAATTGCGTCTCTTATTTTCTGGACATGTGATTTAAGAGTAACCTGAAAGACTGGATGGGAAACAGAAAATATATATCCCTGGGATCCCATCTGTGTCTCTGCTGGACAGGGAAAACAGGTGCTGACTTTGTGGGAACATGGGTGAAATTCTTGGCTAGGCTTATAAGGGTCTCCGGGCCAATATCCTAATCATCCTATGAACGCTATTTATAGTAAACTATAACCCTAAAACTTTTAACTGTAAAAACTCTGTCCATAATCCTAATCATACCTTTCAACATCTTAGTACAAGAGTTCTGGACAAATCCCGATAAAATGGGGGGGCAAAGGCCCAGAAATAGGGACACATTTTAACTATTTGCTGTTATAAACTTGGAAAGTTGCTAGAGTAAAAGGGTTTGTTTTAACATACGTTTTCTGAAGTATTTGAAGACTGAAACCCAAATGTATGCCATTATTTAGTGATTTTAGTCCTCAGATCATCCCAGTGATTTGCCAGAAAACCACACATTTTATGAGGAAAAGACCAGGCATAAGAGCCACAAATCTGGATATTCTACGAAAATCTGGACAGTTGGGAGGTATGATCCTAACCATAAAACTGTAACCCTGATACTAATACTAAGTGTCCATCGCTAACCTTAAAAAACTCCAACCCTAAAACAGCATCTCTAACTAAACCTCTAATCCTGACCACAAAATCCCCCCCCCCTTGCCAACCTCGTCCCCTGCAAGTCTGGCAGAGGAAACAGGTCTGGCAAAATGGTTAAGGTCTTTAACTTCAGGTACAAACTACAGGGTTTGATTCTGATCTCTGGTGATTGACTAGGCTTATAATAGTCTGCAGACTGATATCTTAGTACTTACCTACGAACCTAAGAATCAAATAATGGAGTAAAGTGAGCAGGGCTTTTACCTACAATTTACATCTTCCATTTTGCATCAGAAGCAACACACCATTCAAATCCTTGCTTTAACTCATGTTTATGTTACTTCCACACAGCCTGTAGTGATTTGCTAAAAGTACTTATGGCCCAGCCTTTACCTGCTTGAAGCTCAGATTCAATACTCAAAAAAAAAAAAAAAAACAATGTTCATGTAATTTCAAACTTCTTTTATTTATTTATTTTACATTTGTTGATTTGGGAAGCCTGGCTGGGCACAAAGGCTGAAGCTTGGAGAGAAAAGCTACAGTATGTGCAGTGCAAACAAAATCTTTTAAGTTATACAATATCATGAAAGAATAATTAAATTTTACAATGTCGAAATAGATAAGATGGTAACTATACATATAGTAGTAAGGCTTCTTATACTAATAGTCTATACAGACATAGTTAAATAACTGCAGTAGGATAGATGTCACAATACATAGTACTGACTTATTTACAAAGGGTGAATAGCAAAAGGATGATTTAATTATGAGATATAAATGAAATGAGTGGTAAAAGATATGAGAGGCATTGGTAGAAGGTGGGGTGGTTGAAGACAGCGTGATGGTAACAGAGTGGAGAGCAGAGGTATAGTAGAAAAGGAGGAAGAAAGCAGAGATGTTATATTTATCCTGGAGATGTAGAGCTACAGAACCATGATATTGACAGGTGTTTTCGTAGATGTCTTTTGAATGCCTGTTAGTTTTTAAGAAGCTTGTGAGCATGGGGGGTGGCATTCCAGAGGATAGCTACAGAGTTTGGGTATAAGGAGGCTCCTGATGCTTTATGACCTTTAGCGATGGAGAAGAGGTTGTCTTTAAAGCAAAGAGCTTAGGTAGGGTGGTGATGAAGCATGCTTTTTTGTGTTGCATACTTATCAGGATAGTATATTAGAGTATGAGCTAGTAGTAGTGTCTATAGTGGAGGTGTTGTAGGAGTTCAGTCCAGTTTAGTTAAGTGCAGAACATTCATGTGTTCTAAAGGGGTGATTTGCAGCAAAATGAACTATTTTATTGTAGCATTATTCCATCTTTGTTTGTGTGGACATTTGTAGGTTAGTAAAGAGTGAGGAAGCATAGGCTTCAGCTATGGTTTCTCTATATTTTTGTCTGTTAGGTAGGGTTTTGTTATGTACAAGAGGACAAGCTTTGTAATAGCAATTTGGAAGTGTAGGTAACATTTCTAGTTATCATCAGTTATGACTCCCAAGAGTTTGGTGTTATGGACTTGTTCAATTAAGGTGTTGGTGATTTTAACAAGAATTTTGCTTTGGGAGAATGTTTTTGAGGTGAAAATAGTAATTTCGTTTTTTGGAGTAGTTGTGAGTTGTCTGGCCAGGATTCTATGGACATTAAGGATTTATGAGTACTTTCTTCAAGTTTTTGTAGGTTAGAGACTGTGCAGATGAGAGTAGAATCATCTGCATAATGTACAAGAATGGAAGCAGTGTGTAGATCATTTATAAGTATGGCACCTTGTGGCATTCCTGCAGTAATGGATAGAAATGAAACGTATTCTTGTTGCCATTTGACTGCTTGGAATCTATCTATTAAGCATTTGTTAAACCAGGAGAGGGAGGAAGGAAAGAGATCCAAGGAGAGGTGTTTTAGTAATAAGTTATGGTAAGACATTGTGTCTAATGCTTTGGATAGGTCCAGGAATAAGAACAATACTAGGGGGGGGGAGGTTGTTTGAATGGATACAATTTTCTAACATTTTAGATAATGATGACAGGATGGCAATTGGTCTGAAGTTGCAGTAGTCAGAAGAGGATCCTTCTTTATGAAGAGGAATCTTTTATGCCTTCTTCCAAATGGCTGGGAAAGGAGATTCTAGAATGTAATTTTTTATTAGTATAAATACTGGATATGACAGAGCTTCAGTTGCAATTTTTAGGAATTCAGGAGGAAGGCTGTCCGCAGCAGACCTTGTAGTTTTTAGTTTTAGGAAATGGTTTCTTAGGGTGGAGGAAGATTGTCCACAGCAGAGCTTGTTGTTTTTATTTAGGAAATGGTTTCTTATGGTGGAGGAAAGAGCAGGTTTGAGTGAGAAATGAGCCTCTCTGCGGTTTTGTTGGTGGGGGGTTAGTTTGATGCTTTTTTTTGTGGCTTACTTTAAGCCGCAGTGGTGCAGCGGTAGCATTGTCACCTCACAGCAAGAGTTTCTCCCATTTGATTCTCGGCTGAAGCACCTTCTGTGTGTAGTCTGCATGTCTTCCCCGCGGTCGAGTGGCGTTCGAAAGACATGTGTGAATGGGCGTGCCTTCGTTGAAGGTTGGGCATTGGGCTGGCACCTCGGCACCATAAAAATTGACTGCCTATCATTAGCGGACCGGAGTTCCGCTGTGGCGACCCCTAACCGGGAAAAGCCAAAAGAAAAACAACGGCTTATAACTTCTACTTTGGACTGATGGTGAGTCCATTGCTGAATAACCCCTTTACTAGTTCTCACTGAATGTTAGACTCAGAAATACTAATTTATAGTGATATTAATATTGGCTGATCTATTAGTCTTTAACACTTTTATTGAATTATAACTTGAGTCATAGGCAAACATACATTTACATAAAAAGAAAAAGCATATTAACATGTTTGTAATTATAAGCATTATACATCACATATTTTTTTAGAACTGTCATAAATACCACATTACATAAATTGCTCAATTCCTACCTTCCCTTAAGTCTCACTCCTCCTCCCAAACATTATTCTGCATGTCTTGCTCTCACAATTTCCATTTTTTTCTATGTGGTTTGCTCCTAAATTTTTCTAAAGATCCCACTTCTAGTTCTTTTATCTCTGTTATAATATTTAATACTTCAAGTAAAGTTAGTTTAGACTTTGATTTCCATTTTCAAGTAATTTGTTTTTTTTTTTTTTGGCATCAACCAAAATTAAACTTACTGTGTCTAGGTAATTCAGATCTTGCATCCCTGCTCAAAAACATAATCTCTTTCTTTACACCTGATTGTTCAGCCAATATTTCTGACAGTGTACTATGTAGGGAATTTTTGAAGTCTGTCAACTCATTGCACTTCCAAAACATATGTTTGCAGTTACATTTTTTCCACATCACACCTCCAATTTTTGCCATCTACTTGACAAAAAAAAATCTTTGGAGTCTACTTGGGGTATAAAAATATCGATGCAAACACTTCCAAGTAAAAAATCCTAAAGCTTTTAGACTTTGTTGCATACTTGGGAGCCATACATTGGTCATAACATTGTTTCTTTGTGAGTTGCCTATCCAGTCTTTTCTCCGTCTAATTGATTTCTATAGTTAGAGTGCAATATTTTATTTGCCCTACTAATTATCCCTTTTTTAACAGCAGCTCCTGTTCTAGATTCAACTAAAAACTCTACCAGAGCAGGTCTTTCACTAAGGATTCCCCTCTCTCTTTGCCTATACTCTGACATCAATCCCTGATGGGGAAGGCAGTCTTTAGCCTACAGTCCATATATCTTTTTGGAAATATTGGCTGATCTCTTGATTACTTTAGTCACTTATTAGTCCAAGCAAGGCTAAGCCATTCATCAAAAACAATGTATGACTTTAAAAAACAGAACACTTTTCAACTAATTCAAATTTACATTCAGATTATTGCATTTTAATAACTGTCCCCACTGCTGCTTTGGATTTAAAATCTAGATGCTTAAACTTACTCCATATTCCAAAGAAAATGCTAAAATGAGGGATAAAGCTCCTAGTTTATTTCTACCAAGAAAATGTAATATACTGCCAACACTCACTATGTCTGTGGACAGTTCATCCAGTTCCAGACATTTACTTAAAAAAAACAATATCTTTTAAATGGTGAATGCCTGAGCTACAGAAAAACCTGTTCATAATAATTTTATTAGTCTTTCTTGTGCATCACCTCCTTTCCAAATGTTAACCTCTTGACCATCGACAGGCATATTAACATGTTGTCCTTATGCATGTTTTCTAATACACATATTTGGGTATATATAATAGTTCTATAGGACTAATTGTTGTTCCTTGTTTTCATTTTTGCAGGAATTTCCACCTACATGCAGTGTTTGGATATTAGCCCAGAGCATTAAGACTAAGAGCTCTTAATAAGTTACTTCCTGTATTCCTGTGTTTGATTCATTCCGCCTCCATTTGCATTCTGTATGAGTCTCAGCTAGTTAATTAACCCAACAGTACTCCTACTCCTGGGTAACCCCTGAAGAGGGGCACTTGTTTTTAATGGGCTTAACAAGTAAAATGTATAAATACACATGGATACCATCTGTTACTAAAATATTTTAAAAAAACTTTTATTTTGTTGTACTCATTCAGAGTACATAAATCCATAGAAAAGACTCATTTTAAACTACTTATTAATCTTAGGATTCATTTTAAATTCAAGCCAAATAATTTATAACCATTTTATGTAATATGTAAAAATTTTATCAAGCAACAGCAGTATATACATTATATATAAGAGTTTGCAGCTCAATATGAAAGTAAAATAGTGATTCTTATGCAGTATTTTACTTTTCTAACACTTTTTATACAATGTCAATGAAAGTGTATGGAAGATAATTCAGATTTTTAACCATGGTTGACACTTTAAACAATGAATTAGAGTTCTAATTCTTTGTTGGAAGTCTATGTTTCTTCATTTGTTTCTATAGATATTGTCTGTAACAGTAGAAAAAAATAGAAAATCTGAAAATTATGGTGGACGGCTAGCTTTCTAGTTTCTCATGATGATTTTCTTCACAACAGCAAGAATAAACCACAGAAGGTAGAATACATTATATATATATATATATATATATATATATATATACACATACATGTGTATGTGTGTTTGTGAGTGTATGTACATATATATATATATATATATATATATATATATATATATATATATATATATATGCGTGTATGTATATATATATATATACACAGCTATATATATATATATATATATATATATATATATATATATATATATATATATATATATAGCTATCTATCTATCTAATAGTGTGTGTGTGTGTGTGTAAAATGTGCATGTATTTATATGCAATATATATATACATATATATACTTCCGTGGTGGTGCAGTTGTAGCATTGTTGCCTCACAGCAAGAGGTTCTCCCATTCGATTCTCAGCTTGGGTTGGGGAGTGCCTTCTGTGTGGAGTCTGCATGTCCTCCCCAAGGTGGAGTGGGCGTTCGAAAGACATGCGTTGAATGGGCGTGTCTTCGTTGAAGGTTGGGTGTCAGGCTGGCAACTGGACACCATAAAATCAACTGTCAATCATTAGCGAACCGGAGTTCCTTTTGTGGCGACCCCTAACCGGGAAAAGCCGAAAGGCAAACAACACATATATGTATGTATATATATATATATATATATATATATACAAACACACACACGCACGCACTTATATATATATATATATATATATATATATATATATATAGTACATGTACAGGTGTGTGCATTTATATATGTATATATATATATATATAAATATATATATATATATATATATGTATATATATATATGTATATATATATATATATATATATATATATATATCTATGTATCCAAGAGAAAGTATGGTCCAAAACACGGGCAGAACAATAGCAACCAGTGGTTTGTTTCACATAAAACAGGTAAGTGCTTTCACGAGTAACAGACTTGCTTCTTCAGACCTTATACAAAAGCTGAAACATATTGTCTGATTTAAAACCATTTAGCTGCCAGTACACTGTGCTAGAGCGATCACATGACCTGTGCTGATACAAATTAGCTAGCTTAAAGAAACATATTACTAAATAACATTGTTGCAATATTCAGAAGCACTCATCTGTCTGTACAAACTGCAAAACATGCTCTGAATTGCTACATGTTAGGTACAAAGTTTCACAACTAATGCAAGTTATTTCTTAGGAAAACATTAAATGTTCAAGATCGCTCAACTACTTATGCAAACTACAAAGCGTGCTTTAATCTGCTGCATATTAGATAAAAAAATTCTGCACTGATACAGATAATTAAATCACGCTGTTTCCATGTTCAAAGATCACCCAGTTACTATGCAAACTTCAGAATAAACAAAATCTACACAACGGATAAGTAAAAAGGGGGGTGGGAAAGTAGAAAAGAAGATTCCTGCAAGCAAATGCAAGTAAAACTGTAGCAGCAGAGTAGTAGCAGTATGTATTTTTTATATTAGAATGTTCCTGGATATATCCCTTTTACCCACTCATTTTATATTACTGCATATTGAGATATGTAAGTTGAGTTTTAATATATTTGTCTGTATGTATGATGTTTTATGAATATACATTTTTTCAGCTGTTTCAGGAGTGAACAATGCTACAGTTTTACTTGCATTTGCTTGCAGAAATCTTCTTTTTTTTTTCCTTTCCCACTCCCCCCTCCTCCCTTTTTACTTATCCATTGTGTAGATTTTGTTTATTCTGAGGTTTGCATAGGTAACTGGGTGATTTTTGAAAATGGAAACAGCGTGATTTAATTATTTGTATCAGTGCAGAAATGTTTTTATCTAATGTGCAACAGATTAGATCATGCTTTGTAGTTTGCATAAGTAGTTGAGCGATCTTGAACATTTAATATGTTTTCCTAAGAAATAACTTGAATTACCGTATTTCCCTGAAAATAAGACCGGGTCTTATACTTTTTCTCCCGCCGAAATACTCATTAGGGCTTATTATCAGTGGAGGCCTTATTTAGCCCCCCCCCCGTACAACAATCTACATTTATTCATTTATTCATGTACAAAAATCGACATTTATTTATGTACACAAATCAACATTTATTCATGTACACAAATTGACATTTATTTGGTACTTTTCCGTTACTGGGCAACAGTTCTAGGTAGGTATCGTGTTAACAGTTGTGTAAGAATTTTACATAAACAGTGCAACAAACATTTCAACTTCAGAATATCTACACCTTGGCTTTCACAGTGCAATATTTCATGCTTAACAGAAAGTGCAGAAAAATCTCAATACATGTATTGGAGGAGGGGAATAAAATAAAACAGGTGAATAACTGCCACTTTTTGAGTGGTGATTCTTTCTTTATTCTTTACCCAAACCGTAAGAGAAGAATGATGGAAAGTCATAAAAGTGATGTCTAGGAACAAGTGGCCTTACTTTGTAATTACCCCTTGATAATGAAACGTTACCTTAATACAATAAAGTCAAAAAACTGACAAGAGCTTTCTGGCAGCTGAAAGCAGAAGCAATCCATTCTGTTGCCCCGGTAATGGAAAAGTTATTCAAATACAGTCATGTCATCTTCTGGAACATTGTCATAAGTCTCCAACCCCCGAATTCCGGCCTGAATTTCTTGCAACTCCATTTCCTGTAGAACCATTGGCCCCAATCTGTCATGCCTAGCAATAGAGATCTCCTTAAATGAGCACTGCTTGTCCATGTAGCCTGCGCATAGTGCATTGGCAACACAGCTGTCAGTGATTTTATCCCATGAATTCTTCATCCAAGTCACGACCTCTTGCAGGCTAGGCTTCACAAAGTTTCCATGCTGATTTCTCTGCATTCTGTTTTCAGTGTAGTCATTGAGTTCCATGTGCAAATGGTCCTTGAATGGCTTATTTATTGCAATATCAAGAGTCTGGAGATAGGCAGTCATTCCTGTGGAAATCATTATTTGATCTATTCTTCTCTGTGCAAGGAAGTTATTCATGTCTTTAGCGCAGTGAGTGCTGGCTGAATCCCAGACTAGCAGACCTCTTTCGCCACCTTGCAAAACAAGTGGCAGCATTACATCTACCCAATTCCTTATAACTCCTTGTGTGCACCAGGCTTTTTGAGTTTCAAGAATGTAAATGCCTGAAACACGTTCAATCTCATCTTTCTTGCCCTTACTAATGATTAGAGGTGGGGTTTTCTTTCCATCTAGATGAATTGCCAAAATACAAGTAACACGTGCACTTTCGTAACCAGTGGAGGGAATATAGATTGACGAGGCACCCCTCTGATCAATTGTTGTTTGAGATCCTTGGCCCATAAACACTGCAGTTTCATCCATAGCAGTCATGTTGGAGAGTTGATATTTAGAAAAGTCGATGCCATCAACAAAGGACTTGAATGCAAGTGCACTTTTAATAACTTCAGTATCTTCCAGCTTGAACAGTGTTGTCGATCTTCTTAGAGACAGTTCATATCACTGAAGGAAGCCATCCAGCCAATGTTGTGATGCTTTGAATTCTTCTGGGAAGATTTCTAACTGTGGTGCCATTGCAAGGGCAAATGCTTGAATATCAGCCCTGCACACAGCCAAAGCCTTTGCTCTCCTGTTAGCAGTCCATTCACAGGTGATGTCTTCCAGCTCAAGAAGTAATGGTTGCTGACCTTATCCACACTTTTACTTCTTAGCATTTCCCTCATCCACCTGTTGACTGAGGTTATCGTACTCTGCTCGCCATTTTCAGACCATTCGGAGATCCAACTTCTTCTGTTTGCAGAAAGCCATCAGATTCTTTCCCCGGGAGTCCTCCATGATTCCTTTCTTGTACTCAATGGAATAGCTCTTTCTTTTTGAACTCATCTTGTCTAGGGGAGGTTAATTGAAGACTTACAAGACAGGAGTGGCAACAAAAATGGTCACAGTTAAGAAGACACAACCACACCCGATCATTATCAAATACACATGTTTTATGTGCGTTGTCTGTACTTTGACCAATCAAAGTACACTTGCCAGTGTTTATGGGCCAAGGATCTCAAACGTCAAGTGTGAGGGAGGATTAGGGTTACAGTAGGAATCATGGAGGACTCCTGGGGAAAGAATCTTATGACTTTCTGCAAAGAGAAGAAGTTGGGTGTCCGAATGGTCCAAAAATGGCGAGCAGAGTACAATAACGTCAGTCAACAGGTGCCAATAATATTATTATTTTATGATTCAACACATCTGTCATGTGCTGTTGACGATCTTAACTGGGGATTATTTTTGGGGTAGGGCTTATATCATGACCACCCTGGAAAACCATGCTAGGCCTTATTTTCTGGTTAGGTCTTATTTACAGAGAAATATGGTAGTTGTGAAGCTTTGCATCTAACATTTAACAATTCAGAGCATGTTTTGCAGTTTGTACAGACAGCTGAGTGGTTTTGAATATTGCAACAATGTTATTGAGTAATATGTTTCTTTAAGTTAGCTAATTTGTATCGGCTCAGGTCATGTGATCGCTCTGGCACATTGTACTGGCAGCTAAGTGATTTTAAATCAGGCAGTATGTTTTAGCTTTTGTATAAGATCTGAAGAAGTGAGTCTGTTACTTGTGAAAGCGCTTACATGTTTTATGTGAAATAAACTACTGGTTGCTGTTATTCCGGCTGTGTTTTGGGCCATACTTTCTTTTGGATTTTTACTTTATTTTGTTCAGTTTGGTCCATTTATATATATATAGACAGACAACAAAACCTAGTACTGATGACTGTAGTTTTCCAGCCTTAAGAGTAAACACTTTCCTTAAGGAAGAACAAACCAAAAACTAGGGAAAACCAGTTGCGCAGGAATGATAACAGCATATGACGTGCTCAAAGAAACTGTTGTCATAAATACTAATGTAATATCCATGTAAAAGATCATCTTGCATTTTTATTAAAAACAAGAAAACATTTATTTATTTATTTATTGCATTTGTTAACTGGGAAAGTTCACCGGGCCTAGGTGAGCCCGTTTTCAGTAGAGGCCCGGGGAGAAACGCTCCACTTACATTAATAGTACATACAAGAAATAACACACAGTACCGAGTATATACAGTCACAATGCATGGAAATAGTATGAGCACAGGAGTACAAATTATTTACACACTTTACATATCTATATAGTGTAAAATTGTAACATTGATGATGGAGTTTGTCAGATAGGGTAGCAGTTTTGGTTGTTAATTGTTGGAGTTTTGTAGGTATGAGCAGCTGAAATTTAGCAAGGCACAGTGAGAGTTCATGCAGTTAGTAAGGGTAGATGAGAGAAAGGAAGGTTAAGCAAATAATGAGATGGAATATTGTAAGGGTTATAGAGGAAGGAGTCAGGTTTTAGGAGGTGTTATTTTTGGCAAATGTACAGTGCCAAAGAGAAGACAGGTGTTTTCTGAGAGACGTCTTAAAGAGAGCAGGATTATTGATTATTCTGATTGAAGGTGGGAGGGCATTCTGTAGTTTTGAGACTGTAAAAGAGTACAGCATTTGACCAGCTGAAAGATTTGATGTGATGTTGTAAATCTTTATTCATTCCTTACTGATAGGACTTTGGTTCCGTCCTTGGAACCGACATGGATGTTTCCAAGCTCGCGCCAGCCAAAAACTCTCAGCTAAGACCTACCGATAATGCCCCTCTCATAGTCTCTCCAGATCGAGTTTTCCCAGCCATCTACGTCCTGGGTGACCCCACCTGTGATTGAGCTTATTAAGCTGATCGTGCAGCATGCCTGGAAGGCCCCGGACCATGTAGAACCTGTCCCTGGAGGCCAGACAAAATTCTATCCACACCCGAAGTCCAGCCCAACTGGTCTAAGCAGTTGACAGTTGATTCCATGGTCGTGGCAGCGGCCAACAAGAGGAGTCTGGCAGAAGATAGTTCCACTGTCCATCCTCCGAACAGGGAGTCTCAGGCTATGGACAGAGTAGGGAAGTGGACCTATGCTTCAGCGACCTTTGCAAGTCGGTCACTGAACTATCTGGCACACTTCACTCGCTTTCAAAGAGACCTAATCTCTGAAATGTCTTTCTCTTTGGTGGGGGTACTGCCTGATGAGGTGCGTGACACTGTCGCCTTGCAGCTTGCTACCCTTGAATCTATCTCGAATTATTGCAAACAATCTGAGCAGGAACATCCTGATGCCTCATGAGTGGTCCCTCAATCCTGTAATAGCAGATCGGATATTCTGCCACTGGGGCAGGTCTTGCTGCGATCTGTTTGTTTCCCCTTTAAACAACAAATGCAGAAGCTACCTTGCCCTGATCCCCCCTCAGGGGGAAATCACAGAGGGAACGCTCTAATGCACGACTGGCCCCTGGGTCTACTGTATGCCTTCCCCCATTTCCCCTCATCCCGAAATTCCTCCAGAAAGCTCAAAGGTTGAAAAGCACGGTGATCCTCATTGTCCCTTATTGGCCCTGTCAAGTCTGGTTTCCTTTCCTATGGCCTCATCTGATTCACAAACCATGGATCCTGGATCAATCTCAAGGTCTGCTGTTTCATTCTCAGGGATTGATTAACCCCAATCTCCACAGCCTCAAGCTCACAGCTTGGTTCCTCCACTTCCAGTGTTTGCCAGGCTGCCTGATATCTCATCTTGCGTTCGTGAGATTCTTCTGGCTTCTCACAAACCTTCCACCAGGAAAATTTATTCTAGTAAATGGACTAGGTTCTCTACTTGGGCCAAAGATCAGAACATAGACCCTTTCTCTATGCCTGTTCAAAAGATCCTACAATACCTGAGGACTCTTCTACATGCAGGAGCCTCAGCATCGACAATCACTGTGCATTTAGCAGCTATCTCAAATTTTCGTAATGGATTTGATAATTCTTCTATGTCACACCGTGTGTGCAAAACCTTTTTGAAAGGAGTATTACATGTTAAACCTCCTGTCAAGCCCCCCATAGAACCCTGGGACTTGACCTTGGTACATCAATCATTAACAAGCCTTCCTTTCGAGCCTTTTGATTCTTGTGATATAAAATTTTTATCATGGAAGACTCTATTTCTAGTAGCACTTACCTCAGCGAGAAGATTATCTGAGTTGCAGGCCTTGTGTGTCAAGAGACCTTACTTGAACTTCCACAGGGATAGAGTGTCCCTTCATACTGACCCTTCCTTCTTGCCCAAGGTCATTTCTGGCTTTTCCATTAACCAATCTATTGACCTGCTGGCTTTCTTCCCTCAGCATTCAAACAGAGTGGAGTATCTTTTGCACACCCTTGATGTTCATAGGCAGTTTCATTGTTATTTGGACAGTACTAAATCTTTCAGGAAAACGGATCAATTGTTTGTGGCCTTTGCGGTACCCGGATTGGGTAAACCTGACTCCAAAGTGACTCTATCCTCCTTGCTTAGAAACGTCATTACCTTTATCTACCATCAGAATAAGCTATCATTACTGTCCAAAATAAAGACTCATTCTAATAGATCAGTGGCTACTTCTGTGGCTTTTCATTCCAGAGCCTCTATGGATGATATCTGCGCAGCAGCCACTTGGGCAAGACCTCATGCCTTTATCGCTCATTACAAATTGGATTTGGCCTCCAGGGGACGAGCATCTTTTTGGTTCTATGGTGCTCAGGAATATCCTTCCATAGGGCCACCCAGGACTCAAGTAGCTGGGGACTCGGTCCAATCAGTAAGGAATGAATAAAGATGTACAACATCAGATAAGAAGTTATATCTTACCATAAAGTTCCATCTGTGTTGTAGATCTTTATTCATTCATTACTTCCCGCCCTCCTCCACCCCCCCTCCTTCCCCCTGCCTGGACTCCTGGTGGACTTTTGGAACTCCTGGTTAAGGTATTTGCACAGACAGAGCCTCCTACCGTTTCTCTTACTATCTCTATAATATAGGGGCGGGCAAACTCAATCTGGAGAGACTATGAGAGGGGCATTATGGGTAAGTCTTAGCTGAGAGTTTTTGGCTGGTGGGAGCTTGGAAACGGCCATGTCGGTTCCAAGGATGGAACCAAAGTCCTATCAGTAATGAATGAATA
This sequence comes from Protopterus annectens, assembly GCF_019279795.1. Classification (NCBI taxonomy): domain Eukaryota; kingdom Metazoa; phylum Chordata; order Ceratodontiformes; family Protopteridae; genus Protopterus; species Protopterus annectens. The sequence continues at coordinate 698,103,755 of NC_056748.1, forward strand.
AAGATCTACAACACAGATGGAATGTTACGGTAAGACATAGCTTCTTTTTTTTCAGCTTTCAGCAACAGTTTGTTTTCAGATCTTAGAGGACTGTTAGGGTGATATGTAGTCAGTAAGGAGGAGAGGAAAGAGCAAGTTGATGGTCTGTATATACATTTTTTTGCAGTAGTTAATTGTAAATAAGTGAGGTAGTGTGGAAGTTGGAGCCATTTCAGTTGATGTAGAGATAAGCATTAGTGGGCTGAGAATTTTGAATTTGTTACACATTTAGTGATATTATTGTAGCATGAGTTTGGTTTTTCAGGGAGACAGGATATTGGTGAGGATGGGGGCGCCATATAATAGAGATCGTAGCAGAAAGGATGAGGCTACAGCTTTTTTTGCAGTGAAGTTAAGGAAATAATTGTGTCTATAGAGGGTACTTCGGTTTTGATGTGTTTTTTTGATGTTGCTGTGGATATGGAGGTCGAATGTTAGATTTTCATCAATGATGACGCCTAGCAGTTTAGTACTTGGAACAACTTCAATGATAATATTATTTTGGGATTGGACAGAGAATTAATTCTTGTTAAGAGGGGTTGTTTTTTTTGGGGGGGGGATATTAGAAGTTTAGTTTTATTGGGATTTAGAGTGAGATGGTTGTTTTGACATCCAAGTTTTGGTTGAAGTAAAGGCATCTTGGGTTGGAAGTTATAGTTCAGAAATGGATTTGGCAGTGAAGATGATTGCAGAATCATCTGCATATTGGATAACAGTGCCATGGGTAAGAGTGGTATGGAAGTAGTTAATGAATATAGTGAATAGGAGGAGACCTAGTATAGATCTTTAAGGTATACCTGTAGTTGTGTTGAGAAAAGGTGAGAAGACATGTTGCCATTTGGTGGATTGTTGCCTATCAGTGAGATAGTTTGAGAACCAGGTTAAGATAGGGGGTGAGAGACCTCAATTGGAGAGTTTGGTGAGCAGAAGGGGATGGGAAACCATATTGAAGGCCTTACAGAGGTTAAGGAAGAGTGAGGAGACTGGTAACTGACACCATGAGCCCTATCTACTGTGTCCATAATGGATATGAGAGCAGTGCAGGTACTATGACCTGGCCTGAAGTCATGCTGTGTAGGGGAAAGTATTAAGAAGCTGAGTGTGAACACATTTTTCTAATATTTTGGAGATAGGAGAGAGGATAGTGATGGGTCAGAAATTAGAGATCTCAGAGTTGTTCCCACCTTTGTGAAGTGGAAGAACAAATGCTTTCTTCCAGATGTGTGGTATAAGGGACTCCTGAATTGATCTATTAAAGAGTATGCTACTGGGGTAGGCAATGGAGCTTGCAAATAGTTGTAGAAATTCTACAGGTAAATTGTCCGGTGCATTACTGCAGGGTATGAATTTTTGAAGGAGTTTTTTTTATAGTGGAAGTTGCTGTAGGTGTGAATGAGAAAGTAGAGATGTAGTCAAGGAATGAGATGAAGGAAGTTCAGGTGGTTGGGGTTTATTGATGGGAAGGTGGTGGTGAGTTTAGCTATGGTGTCAATAAAGTACGAATTGAATAGTATGGCTGTCTCAGCAGGAGTTTTATCTGGATTTGAGCAAGGATTGTTATTTGTACTTTGATGAAGTAGAGAACTGATTGCACCCCAAAATTTCTTTGGGTTTTTGTTTGTGTTGGTCTTGAATCCTTTGGAAGTGTTCTTTTTAATTTTAATCACTAGTTGGTTTGCCTGATTGCATAGCTTTTTATATTGAATGAGGTCGGAAGTATTTTTATTTTTTTGCCAAGTTTTCCAGGCTTTGTCACTTGCGGACATAGTTTGCTTTGTGTGTTTGGTAAGCCAACTGGCATGTTTAGCCTTTACTCTTTTTAGGCAAGGTGAGGCTAAACTGTTTAAAATCCTAAGAAACGTTGAATTGAAGAATTCAACAGTTATCAGTGAGAGGAAGATATTTTATTGCTGTCCAGTTGATACTTTGTAAGATTTCATTAAGGGCGATAGGAGAGAAATGAGGTAAATCTCTGGTTTGCTTAACTTGGGATATACTTAGAACTGAGGTGGTCTTAGGTATTATAAAGGCCGGTAAGTGGTCAGTAATATTGTTAGATAGTATGCCAGAGGAGGAGGAGATTTTCCAGAATTGAGCCTGTGTCTTTTTTATTGTTGGGTCTCGTTGTATCAGTAACTAAATGTGTATAATTATATAGGTTAATGGTGGTGGAAAGGTCCTGATTAGAAATACCAACCAGTTAATGTTAATGTCCCTTAAGATGATAGTTTTGTTTTTAATATTATTAGTTGTCCAGGCAAAAATATCTTCAAGTATAGGAATGTTATTGCATGGGAGGATGTATGTGACCATGATACAAAGGTTTTTACAGTTATTCAGTTTTCGGAAGGCTACTAGTATTTCTGTTGTGGAGAATTGTGTGACAGGTTTTGTGTATTGAACTACAGTGAAGGTATTTGGGTATATCAAGGCAACGCCACCACATTTTTCTGTGATCTCTCTGTTCTAAGGCAAGTGTAGTTAGGGGTCAGCATCTTTGATGTAAGGTTTTAACCAAGTCTCTGTAATGGCAGTGAAGTCGGGTTTATTTTTGTTTAACCAAGCACGTAGGTGTGGAATTTTGTTTCCAATGATGTGAAGATTGATGGTGGTGAAGTTTATGGATTTTAAGGAGGTTGGGGGATTATAACAGGCTGTAGCAGGTGCCAGGGTTTGGATGTATGTCTCTGCACTGAATTAGATTGCAGTAGGTGGGAAGATTTACAGGTTGCAACTTCTTTTTAATTTTGAGGTGGCAGTTTAGAGTAGAGTTGGTGTAACGATGGCTTTGAAGATTGAGAATTTTTAGTTTGGTTTGTGCAATTAAGTCTGTAGTACTTAAAGCAGAGCCTTCTGAGGAGTAACTGGGGAGAGATTGTGTAAGTAATGTTGTTGAAGAAGTTGGTTTATAGGGTATATAGGTTGTTTGATGTGATGATAATTGTAGAAGGAGATAGAGGTATAGACAGAGAGTAAAGAGAATAGTATTGGAGGTGAGAGACGTTGTATAGAGGTGTGCTTATGTGTGTAAGAAAGATGCTGTTTGTAGGACTAATAAAGTTGTAGAGATATGTACTTAGGTGATTAGGAGTGATAGTATTATAGTTAAGTGTGTGTAGGATATGTTGAATATTTAATTAGAGTAAGAGTGATAGGATAGTGGAGTGATAGGATATATGACCTATGGAAGGTGGGAGAAAGTATTATGAGAGTAGGTTAGACAAAATGTATAATAGTAAGGACTAGAGGGTGGAATGGAGGTGTATATGAGAGGTGTAAAGATAGTAAGCGAGGTAGATGAGTTAGACGTCGGTGGGATGAGTAAGTAGGTTAGGAGAATGTGATAGGAGGAGGAGGTTGAGTAGGAAGGGTATGGTTAGGTATAAAGGTAATTGATGTGGGGGTGAGTGGGAATGGGGGTAGGGTAGGGGAGCAGAGTGAGCCCAAGTGTAGCAAGGGTGAACAGAGTGGGTTGGAGCAAGAGCAGCAGAAATGCGCTGATACCAGCCAACATCAGGAAAAAAAATCAGTGAAAGCTATGGGCAAGTGGGAGGGAAGCATATATGACATATGTAAAGATTAACTGAGCACAGGCTTCTTAAGGCAAAAGAAAGGGAGTATAATTACTGGTAGGGCCAATTTCCCTTAGAGACGATTTAAACTGTTCAAAGCAGTTTCCAGGTGTCCAACAAAAATTAGAGAACTAACAGGGTAGCAAAGCAGGGAAGTAGCAGGGCTACTGCAATAGTGGGTTTGGTGGTGTGTTAAAGCCTAATTTACAAGATGCAAATAGAAAAGCAATATACACATACAATTAAGTTCCTGGAAGTTATTAACTTTGCTTCATGCCTGACTGGGTTGTAGAGGCATGGACTGGAGTGGATGAGATACATTTGAGTTTTGTCTTGACTGGTTTGGCCACAGAGATTGATTGCTAGAAGAAAAAGACAGCAACAATTAGGTAAGAATGCAAATGTGCTGGATATTGATGTAGGAGAATAAGGGCATTCTAAGTAGTGGTTTGAGAATATAGAGTTGAGAGATGAAATGAGAGAGAGAGAGAAGAGACAACAAAAGAATATAGGGCTACGAGATGGAAGGAGATAGAATGAGAGAGAGAAAACAGAAGAAGAGAAGAAGGGAATAACTAGAGGTGAAAAGCAGTTATGTAGGAGAGGTGTTAGTAACCAAAAAAGCAGTAATAGTCTGTTATTAAGCCGTCTGACCTATGACCGGAAAATACAGCATATAACAGAGCAGATAGGCAAGATATGTAAGTAGTAATACAAATATACAAGCAAAAATATATGACTTAGCACACAGTTAATTAGCCTAGTAAGCAGATATTCACAACTCAGCAATTGCATTTAACAAATGACTTATGCAGCTATAAATGCAGGTATATAAGATTTGGCTATGTCACTTATCAAACAAGTTATATAGCTCTATTAGCAGGTATTCTCAATCCAAAGATATATTTTCAGTAGGTTATGTAGCAAAACTGTAGGTATTCCAACCCAAATATATACATTTTCAAACAGGATGTATATCACAAATATAGGCATTTATACGGATAAGTATGGAGACTAGAGCAATGAAAATTCCCTAATCACATATGGAATTATTCACGCTAAGTGTACACAGAAGGCACATAACTCTTAGCATAAAACAGTCTAAATGTACACAGAAAGCACATATCTCTTGGCGTACTGGACAAGCTTGCTAAATAAAGCATGAGTCCCTCTCTTTTACACAGCTAACCCTAAATTATCTAGCTGTTGAACAGACAGAAGATAAAACAAACAAAACAGCCTGGGTTAATACACCACATACGTAGTGAAAAAAATGGCCAGTCAGTTAAAGTCCAGTAATCCTAGGTCTATTTGCAGGAAATACAACTGATACTACGCTAAAATCTAACTCTGAAGTAGCTCACTGGCTGATGGGAGCTGTAGAAGCAGTCGCAATACTATTCAAGTCCACAAAACCAGAAAACAGCAACTAGGACACCAAAAACAGCTCTAGCACACCACCAGGACCCAAATGCAGGGAGTAGATAGTGATAGGGATAGGAAAAGATGGTGCAAATCCCAGGTATGTCTTTTTAAGTGCTGCAAGGCATGCTGGGAGGAAAAACAAAAGTAAAATTGCAGAGGAAATGGGCAGCTAGTCCTAATTGGGTATATTAAGAACAAGAGCAGCAGAAATGCACTGATACTAGCCGACACCAAGAAAAGCAATCAATGAAAGCTACGGGTATGTAAGGGAGACATGTATTACACATATAAAGATTAACTGGGCACAGGCTTCTTAAGACAGAAGAAAGGGAGTATAATCACTGGTAGGACCAATTTCCCATAGAGAGGATTTAAACTGTTCAAAGCAATTTCCAGGTATCCAACAAAAAATAGAGAACTAACAGGGTAGCAAAGCAGGGAAGTAACAGGGCTGCCGTAACAGTGGGTTCAGTGGTGTGCTTTACAGCCTTTTTTACAAGATGCAAGTAGAAAAGCAATATACACACATATAATTAAGTAAGTTCCTGGAAGTTATTAACTTTGCTCCATGTTTGACTGGGCTGTAGAGGTGTGGACTGTAGTGACTGAGGTACAGTTGAGGTTTGTTTTGACTGGTTTGGCCACAGAGATTGATTGCTTGGAAAGACTGCTTTTCTCTGCTCACCAATTCATCAGTAGAGTAGCTGGCTAGGTCACCTCTAGCATGTTTAGTCTGCAATAGGTGCATGCATTGAGACACCCTGTATTGATGGAAATGATTTCTATCAGTGGGTTCTTCCTAATCTTTGGCAAATCCAATCAAACTCCCTCCAGCCGTTTTCCATTATCCTTATTCTGCCCCAGCAGTCTGACGGTGTGACCTTTGACTGTTTCTTTCACAACTTCTACCACACGATCTATCTGTTGAACCCCAATAATTCTAAGCCCCTTAATGTAGTCAATTTTTAGCTGAGCTTGAGTAACATAGCCAGCCAGCACCACTTTCTTATTTTCCTGTTGAGCTTTCTTAACTGAGTTTCTGAAGTGGTCTTCCGCAGGGTTTTTTACGGTGCAACTGTTCAGTAGCCAGAAATCTACTTCAGATGGATTCTCTGCAATAATGAAATTATACCCCAAAGCAATTCCTCTTCTATGTTCCTGTATTTATACACAACTTTCTTCACTTTTACTTGTTTATGAATGACCTTCATGGTGCTGCTAGGGAAATACTCTACTCAGCTAGTGCTTCTTAAAGCTTTCAAAGGATGAAGAGAAAGCCAAGAATGATGTAGTCTTGCAGCACTGAAATATACAGCTGAAAATAAAGAATTGTGGAACAAGCAATAAGCCTGTGCCTATCTCGTATAAAGTAGTACATCATTATTGGAAATGACCATTCAAGCTGTTGTGTTCAATGAAGACAAAGACTCTTCTGAAAATCAGCATTCTATATGCTTTTGCCATAGCAACACCAATGGAGAGGCCACTGTCATGGCTATAGTAAAAATAAAAGATGAGCGCTTTCTCTGTTGTCAGAAGTTCATCAGATCTAAGTTATACATGTAAGTGACAAATAATATATACTTTTCAATTTACCATAAAAAAGCCACATAAATTACAATGGAGGCACTGGTGTGTGTGTGTGTGTGTGTGTGTGGTGTATAAATATATATATATATATATATATATATATATATATATATATATATATATATATATATATATATATATATGTGTGTGTGTGTGTGTGTGTGGTGTATAAATATATATATATATATATATATATATATATATATATATATGTGTGTGTGTGTGTGTGTGTGTGTGTGTGAGTGAGTATGGGTCTACTTTAGAACAACAAAATGCCTCTTACCCAAAACCCATATCACTGAGATGAAAATATCGACAGCACCAAAACACCAACATCCTGGAACACTGACTAACCACTCCAGGTAAGTAACTGCTTGGCCATCCGACACAAACACGTAAAAATGTGGAGGTTTTGGCTAATTATCAAATCACGTGTTAGACAAAAAAAAAAAAAAAAAAGTTGACTACTGCTCACACATCATGATATTTTTATCTCGGTGGGGGGTCTCTTTCGGCTTTTCCCGGTTAGGGGTCGCCACAGCTGAACTCCATTTTTTTCTATCTCGGTCACATAGCTAAAATTCAAGACTCTCACTCTTTGAAACATCCTCCTATCTGATAACAAAAAACAAAAATGAAAGAAGCTTGAATACTACTCAAATATCCTGAGTTATTAATTCAGTTATGCAGGGACATTTCCACAGGGAACTCAAAGTGTATCATTGTGATTTTGTTTAGAGCCACTGTGTTATTCACTTAAAGCTTATAGTGGATTGCTGTTCTACTTGCTATTGTTTGTCTTTTAGTAGTAGTGAGAGCACAGTGTACAATGACAGAAACCATGCTTACAACCTTAAACAATATTTATTTTATTACTGGCTGGCCTTTCTCTCCTTCAGGTAATTGGTTAAACTCTTGCTGCTGCTCTATAGCTTGTTCCATTCCTCTCTGTAAACTTTTCTGCACTCAGATTGTTTGCTTTGAAACTGTTACTGTCTGAGAAAAAAATCACCTGTAGATTCATAGTGTTTAGCAGTACTCTACTCCTTTTAAACAGCTGTACTGTAACTGCAGTCTGGAGTAGCATATCTATTTTACTTTCAAAGCATGTGCTACACTAATGCTACTATTACATAAAAATTGTTTCACTAACAGCATAACAGAGAAACTCTTCTGCTGATGTTTGAGCTGTTTCCTACTATGCTCCATTCCCACCCCCGATTCCCCAGACACCCCTCATGTATTACATTTATAGGACCTGTTCTCTGCAGCCGTTCGCGGTTCGAGTACCAAGACAGGCAACTTATTTTCCCCATTAACCTGAAGAGTCTGATATGTAAGGCTGTGGAGCGCATTATCATGGACTTAATTAACAAGGCTATAGGGAATCTCCAAACTCTGGATCCCACACAGTTTGGTTTTGTGAAGAGTAGTTCATGCCTACTCAATCTTGTTGACTTCTTTGAGTCAGTCACCAGAGCTGTGGATGAGGGCAAGGCAGTTCATACAGCCTACCTCGATCTGGCCAAGGCCTTTGATACCATTCCCGACTCAGGAATTATTGATAGACTCACTAAACTAGACATCAACCCCTATATCACTAGGTGGGTTGCAAATTGGTGCACAGATAGAACCCACAGTGTGGAAGTAGCAAATTCCAAATCAGACTGCTGACCAGTCACAAGTGGAGTCCCACAGGGATCGGTCCTGGGTCCTCTCCTGTTTGGCATCTACTTCTCAGAAGTCCAGGCCAACATGGAGGGACACTGGCTGACCAAGTTCACTGATCCTTGCAAACTGGGAGCCATTATTAACTCCCCAAGTGGTGTAGACATCCTACAGAAAGGCCTCACTGAGACCAACGACTGGTGTCGAAACCATGGCCTTAAGCTTAATGCCAAAAAATACATCGCCATTCCCTTTGTGAAAAACTCAGTTCCCACTAATTACCACATTGATGGCAGTCTACTGAACACTGAAGGCATTATAAAAGATCTGGGGACACAGGTTGACAACAACCTCTCCTTCGACCAGCACATTGCACTGTGGTCAGAAAGTCCTTCTATGTGGCACATCTCATTACCAAGGGTTTTGCATCCAGGAAGAAAGAGGTCATCATCTCTCTGTACTCTTCCCTCATTAGGCTAATCATTGAGTATAATGCTTCATTTGGCATGTACCTCACTTGCAACAGCTGGAAAGGCCACAAAAGTACCTAATGAAGAGGATCCTAGGCCTTAAACTCATGTCCTACATGGACAGACTCAAAATAGCTCCAGCCATTCTCTGTCTCATATCGTCTGCTAAGAGGTGATCTCTGCTTGACTTACAAAGCCATGTCTGACCCAGCTGTGTTAGAAATACTGCATCTAAAGAAATCCCAATCCCTCCGCACCACATGCTCCAGAGACCTCATCCTCATTACCACAATCAACAAAACATGCTAGCGGGACAGGTTCATAACCTAGAGACTGCCCATGCTCTGGAACAGACTTTCCATACATGTCAAGCAGAGCACCTCACTGGCCCTTTTCAAGAGATACGTTGATGAGTGGATGGGAAATAGAAAGTTCACCCCGGGGATCACTCCAGTGACTCTACTTGATAGAGGCACTGAGAACTAATGGCAACATGATGCCAGGGCACTTCTATGGGCTAGGCTTGTAAAGACTCCAGGGCCATTGGCCTAGTACACACCTATGAACCTATAAGAATTCCACTTGCTTCCCACCCCTCTTAAAGACATACATATAGATATAGACATGCCCTGGGGACAAGAACACATGTAAATCCTAAACTAACAGTCTGCATTTAAGCACATTAACTTTCTTTCCTCTTAGATTTACTAACCACAATGATCACAGCTTACACCATTCAGCTCACTCAGCTATCTACTCCTGCCCCTCCTATATTCATACCCCAGTGTTCTAGTTCCTCCTTCACTGACATCTGTCTACAAAACTACATAACATGCTTCTTTTAAATATTACTGCATCTTTACTCCTTTTGTTTTATCACCTTGCAAGTTACCATACATCACTCAATTTAGTACATAGAGGCAAGACTCGTTTCCTCTGTATTCCTTGATCTCTCTAAAGCTTTTGATCTACTCTGTCACCAAAAACTCCTCTACCGACTGTCTTCCCTTGGGCTATCACAACCCATAATACTATGGTTTAACAACTACTTACCAACAGATACCATTCTGTTAAATGTCCCTCCACTTTTTCCTCCCTTCCTTCCTGTCAATACTGGTGCACCACAGAGCTCCATTCTTGGCCCTCTACTGTTTAATATATTAAATCCTCATAGTAAGCTTCTCTCATACAATACTGTAATGATTCTTCCCTGATATGCATTTCCAACAACATTAATACATCTTCAGAGAATAACTCAAGAAGCCTTTAACTCTGTTGAAATTTGGTTACAGGATAATCACCTGCTACTAAATCCCACCCCCCCAAAAAATAAATTACTTCTCTTTTTATCCAAAATGCCATTTCCATGAAAAAAAAACAGCTTTAAAATTTCTTCCTTAAATAATGCCATGATTAAAGTTATCCCACATACAAAACTATCTGGCGTGACAATCAATGACAATCTTAAATTTGATTTACATATCCACAACAGCATAAAAACCCATTCAAAACTAGGCACCATACTTGGAGTAAAGAAATTCTTTACACACTGTGCCAAGGTAACTCTAGCTACCACTTACCTCTTAACCTCTCTACTGTGTGGAGCCCCTATCATGGCCAACCTACAAGCCTCACTTAGTTTTAAACTTGAACAGTGCTGCAGAAAAGTCACCAGATTTGCTTGTAACAAACCTTACTGTGCTAGCCACTGTTTAGCACTTAAAACACTAAACTGTCTTGAGCTTCCTCACCACATATCTTATACTTGTCTCACCTTAACCCATAAATTCATCTGTTATCTGTCTGCCTGCCCAGCAATTGGACCCCTACTCCAATACTATCTTACAAATCGCCCACTTCACTCAAATAATAAACAACTGCTTACCATCTACTAAGCACAAAGGGCTGCTGGGGTCAGTTTGTATTCCAATAGTGTATCTAGAAGTTGGAATAAAATTTCTATCAGTCAGGTCTATCAAACACCTTCATCTTTTCAAACCATTACTAAAAGACTTCTTCTCAGCTTCCTGGCTTTGTCCCTGCTCCTCATCTGGGACATAGCTCTCTAACACCCTACATCACCTTTCTTATACCTCTCTTTAAAGCACTAAATCACTTAACCTGTTTATCCCCTTCTAATACCTCACATTATTGTAGTTTTTAAATTGCTGTACCTACTTCTGATTAGCACAACCAAATTACTGTTCCATCACTACTTCTCTATTAACACTGACACTTGCTTATCTGCTGTAATAACCCACTCTATTGTATTTCTTAAATTACTTCTACCTATCTTATACACCATTTTTCTATCTGTAAAGTCTCAATACAAGATTTGTAACTTTTAAGTTTTTGAATAGTAATACAAATTCTAATATATTGGCTCTTATGTTATATATTTACTGAAACTTCTTTATAAAATTTGATCTGATATTGTTAACCCACGTTCATTCCTTATGTGTGGGTATCAGTTCCGACCTCGGAACAGAGCCGACCATCTTCTAAGCTTGCGTCAGCTACAAACTCTCGAGCTAAAAACTGTTACCCAGAATTCCCCTCTCTGTTACCTCAGATTTTGTTTGCCGCATCGCCATTTGGTCATGTCAAGCTACTTCTCTTGAGCGAAGTACAATATTTTTCTTCATACTAAATTCTAAAACAGCCTTTTCTCACAGAAAAGCTATTAGATAATTTTCTCTTACCTTATCGCATTTAGCAACTATCCTTTCTTGAATCTATTCAATTCCTTCCCTCCTCTTTACCGCGAGGTAATTTCTTTTTTTACCATCGTTGGTAAACCCCCTTTCCTTCTTACCTTCGAGTAATTCTTGTATGATTGCTGGTATTTTTTCTGGGTTTCCTTTTTTCTTTTTAACATAGCAGATAAAAAAGGTAGTCCAGGATTTAAAAGATGTTTAGATTGTGGCGATAAATTACTTACTTCAGATGCACATTCCCTGTGTGTCTACTGCTTGGGTGTGCCTCATTTAACAGTTGACCCGCCCTGCTGAATTTGTAAGAATTTCTCTAACAAGACGTTGATTGAGAGAAAAAATAAATAAATATTGAAGGGGCTACTTAAATCTCCTTTTTCAGAGGGTCGGAGGCTTCAACCCCTCCAAGATCCCATAAGAAAAAGTCTCTTCCTTCATCCCCTGCTGGGGATTCCCAGGAACTGAGACCCAAGAAAGCTAAGCTTTCCAGTTTGGATTTGACTTCCTCGGCTCCAGCGCTTTTGGTACCTAGACCTTCGGCACCAAGGCCATTGGCGCCATCTGTGACTTCGGCACAGACAAGCATGCCCTTTACCGTATCGGTACCAAGGGGCTCCTCGGTTCAGACTTCTTTACCGGCACCGACTGTCCAGTCGATGCAAACTGTTACGACGTCGATGGATTTTTCTAAGCCCATTGCCTTTTCGGCCCTGACAACTTACCCGGCACCGACCATTCAGTTATCGGCACAGATTTTTTCGGTTCCAGCCTTAGCGCCGACAACCACTTCGGTAACGACCTTATCGTCGGTGCAGACCATGACTTCGGCACCAATGATTTCCTCGGTGCAGGCACCTGTAGTTCAGTCTTTTACAGCCCCGTTGTTTTCAGTGCAGACCTCAGAGGTGGGCACCGAGCTTTCTCCATCTTTGGATAGACCTGACTCCCCCTCAGCCATGTCTGTGAAATCCACTAGAAGCCTCTCTGAACATGACGTGATGCGTCTTGTGGATCAAGTGCTTTTGGCCAGAAGTATCCCGTCCCGCAGGACCTATCCTTCCTCGGGAGGTGATCTCTCTTTACCAAAGACCCCTACTTATTCTCCTCCTTCATTGCCTTTGAAGCCCCTTGATATAGCACAGTCTTCCCCCTCTACGGTTCCCTTTATGGACCTCACTAAGGAGCCGCAGTTGCCTTTGTGGCAGGAGTGTTTTGCTACAACCCAGGATGTCAGCTGTGGTGTACGTAATTTGGTGTCTCACAGCCATCCAGGGACTCCAAGTTGGCAGGCTGAGCCACTTAGGAGAGGGGTGACCCCTGTCCTGGGCACTCACCCCTCTTCAGGTGGACCGGCCTTCCAGCTAATGGAGAAGGCTCTGGTGTCGGTTGGCAATCCTGTGCTATCACTCTCTCTGCCCTCCTCTGGACCGCAATGTACAGAAGTCACTCCTAGCAGACACTGGGCGCAAGGGCCTCAGGATATACTCCTACAGGAGACCCCTTTTGCGCTGTCTTCCCAAGCTTCTCCATCTGAGGAAGTTCATCAAAAGAGCTCATGCAAGAGGAAGCACATGGACTCCACAGAGGAATCCCTTACTGAAGACACAGACTTTGATGATGGAGAAGAGTCCCCTCGCTCACCCTCTGAGGTATCCTTTGGTGATATTCTTGAAATTCTTAAACAGAGAGGTGACTGGCAGCCCTCAAACCCAACCTCTGAAGAGTCTGTGTTCTTGCAGACTTTTCGCACCTGGCCCCCTACCTCCTGAGTTACTCCACCTGCCGACGAACTGGTCCGGCTCATCATGCTGCGTGTGTGGAAGGCTCCTTACACCGTTGAGGCCATTCCCCAGAGGCCAGATAAAATTTTGTCCCCTCCTGCTACTGATCCCCATTGGTCCAAAGGTCTTCCTTTAGATGCTTTGGTGGTGGCGGCCGCAACAAAAACGGGCCTGGCGGAAGAAGAAAGCCAGACTGTCCATCCACCCAACAAAGAGTCCCGGGATCTGGACAGAATAGGGAAGCGTACTTTTGCATCAGCGACCTTTGCAATCAGGTCCCTGAACTATATAGCACACTTTACCAGGCTTCAAAGGGATTTCATTTCTGAGCTCTCTGAAACTTTAGCTGGAGCTGTGTCTGATGAGGTCCATGACAAAGTGGCCTCTCAGCTAGCCACCATTGAATCGATATCTAACTCCTCCATGCGCCTGATATCTCACACATCAGAAAGAGCAGCTAGAGTGGCGAGTTCAGGCATTGTTCTGAGACGACACACCTGGATGCGCTTGTGTAATTTCACAGAACCCTTCAAGGCTTTCTTTCTCAATGCTTCCATTGAAGCCTCTTCATTGTTTGGACCCAAGGTTAAAAGCACACTGGCCAGATGTGAACAGGACGGTAAGACCCTTTCTGCCATGGGTGTCCGTTATTCTTCCCCTCAACGGGCTTTCTCCAGAAACCAGAAGAGTGGGAAGATATGGTACAAAAAGTCTCAGGGTCCTTTTCTCCCCCAGAGGCAGAGGGGGAAACTCACAGGGAAGACGCCCTTTTCAGGGCAGGGGGGGGTCCATGTAATCAGGGTACCAGGGACTCTTTCCCTGGCCAATCCTACCAGCGCTCCTGAAGAGCGGCCCAACTGCTTTTTTGTAACCTTCTGCCTGACTAACCATCACCAATGATTCTTGGGTACAACGGATAATAACCAGAGGTTATCATATTCCCTTCGACCTTTGTCCCACTCCCTTAACAAACTTACCCGACGTTCCACCCAGTCAAAGGGAAGAAGCAGCTTTAGAGATTTCAAAACTGCTAAGAAAAAGAGTCATCCAAATAGTCCCTCCAGACCAGATAGGATCCGGATTCTACTCAAGAGTATTTTGGGTGCCAAAGAAAACTGGGGACTGGAGACCAATTTTGGATCTCAGTGTATTGAACAAGTTTGTAAAAGTACAAAAATTCCAGATTGTCACAATACAGTCTATCCTTCTGCTTTTGGAAAAAGACGATTGGATGTGCTCGATAGATCTTCAAGATGCTTACTACCACATAAAAGTGAAAAGGCCATCAAGAAGATTTCTGTGCTTCCGTGCGGGAGCCAGCTACTACCAGTTCAGAGTACTGCCCTTTGGACTCTCTACAGCCCCCAGAGTGTTCACAGTGTGCATGGCAGTCATCACAGCTCACTTGCGACTACAAGGATTCCAGGTGTTTCCATACCTAGACGAGTGGCTCATCTCCGCCCCGATCAGACATCTATTGGAAGAAGCCCTGGCATACTCTCTCCTCTCTGCAGAAAGGCTAGGCATAACCATAAACTGGCAAAAATCCAATCTCACCCCATTTCAGTTCACAGAATTCATAGGGGTCATCTTGAATACAAAGAATTGCAGAGCATCCATTCCAGAGCACAACATTCTAAGGATAAAGCAACAACTGATTCCAATCCTTTCAAGGGAGAAATCCACAGCTCACTCTGTTCTACAGTTGTTGGGTTCCATTTCAGCCTCCATCACCATTGTCCCCCTGGCCAGGTTTCACATGAGGCTTCTAGAATGGCTACTGCTCACCCAATGCTATCCCTTTCAGTACCCTCTTTCAGCCAAGATTCGGGTAACTCACAGGTGCAAACAGGATTTAAATTGGTGGATGGCCCACAACCCGTCACAATGGTCTCACCCCTTCTCCCCCCAACAGCCCAAGGCTACAGTGACCATGGATGCCTCCCTGATGGGGTGGAGGGGCCAATGTCAGGGACAGACAGTCCAAGGTATTTGGTCTGAAATGGAGGTCCATCTACATGTAAAATGTTCTAGAGCTGAGGGCGGTGCTTCTGGCTTTGCAAGCATTCCATCCCCTGCTGCCATCTGGGACTATTGTGATACAATCAGACAACATGGCGGTGGTCTGGTACATCAACAAACAGGGCGGAACCAAATCTTACCCACTCTGATGAGAGGCCATGAGGATATGGCATTGGGCGATGGCTACCAACCGTTTTCTTCTAGCAACGCACATTCCCGGGAGTTCCAATGTGATAGCAGACAGACTCAGCAGGTGTATACTACAACCTCACGAGTGGTCCCTGAATCCCTTGATAGCGGCGGAAATTTTCAACCGCTGGGGTCTTCCTTGCTGCGACCTCTTTGCATCTCCGACCAACTACAAATGCAGCAACTATTTCGCCCTGATTCCCCCTCCGGGACAGTCACCCAGGGATGCTGTAGTCTACAATTGGCTCTCGGGTCTACTTTATGCATTTCCACCTCTCCCCCTCATTCCCCAGTTTCTGAAGAAAGCCAGCCGGCTGAAGAGCAAAGTAATCCTCATAGCACCATATTGGCCTCATCAGATTTGGTTCTCCTTTCTTTGGCCTCACCTCCTGGATCAACTGTGGATTCTCCATACAACCCTGGGGTTGATCTCCCATCCACAGAATCTGATTCACCCCAACTTGAACAGCCTGAAGCTCACAACTTGGCTCCTCCAATTCCCTTGATTGCCAGGAAGAATGATCTTTCTTTGCCAGTACGTGACATTGTTATTGCATCTCATAAGTCTTCCACCAGAATTACATATGTCAGCAAGTGGAAAAGATTTATCTTTTGGCTGAAAGAAAAACAGGTAGATCCTTTTTCAGCACCAGTGTCAATAGTACTGGAGTATCTAGCCACCCTATTTCAATCCAGTCTATCTGCCTCTACCATCAAAGTTCATTTGGCTACAATATCTAATTTCCATGATGGTGTCCAAGACTCTTCTCTTATGTCACACAAATTATGCAAGACTTTCATAAAAGGCGTAAATCATCTAAAACCCCTTTTAGAGAACTTACTCAACCATGGAACCTGTCATTAGTCCTGCAAGCTTTAACAATGCCACCTTTCGAACCAGCTTCTTCTTGCGACCTCAAATATTTGTCATGGAAAACCTTGTTTTTGGTCACCATTACTTTTGCCGGACGTATCTCTGAGCTTCAGGCTTTATGCATCAAGAGTCCATATTTGATTTTTTATAGCGATAGAGTGTCATTGAGAACTAATCCTTCCTTTCTGCCAAAAGTGATCTCTGAAATGTCCATTAATCAAACCATTGAATTGCCAGTTTTCTTCCCCAATCATTCAAACAAAGGAGAGTATTGCCTACATACCCTAGATATTCACAGGCAAATTCGCTTCTACTTGAACAGGATTAAGGCCTCTCGTAAGTCAGACCAGTTATTTTTGGCCTCTTCTGGACCTAGATTAGCATGTGCTGTTGCTAAGGTCACATTGGCTAAATGGTTGAAAGACTGCGTGACCTTCATTTATAGACAACGTAATATTCCATTACCTACTACCATAAAGGCTCATTCTACAAGGTTGGAGGCAACTTCTGTTGCCTTCCATGCCAGAGCTTCTTTACATGACATTTGTGCAGCTGCAACTTGGGCTACCCCTTATACCTTCATCAAGGTGCAGGGTTTGAGTCTCACAAGGGATAATTGGCTAGGCTTAAAAGGGCTTGCAAGGGCAGTTAGCTTAGTACTAACCTATGAACCTATGAACCTATGAATCAATCATTACCAATTGGATTTGGCCTCCAGGGGAAGAGCATCTTTTGGTTCTATGCTGCTCAGGAATGTCCTTCCATGAGAGCCTCCCAGGAATAAAGGTAGCTGGGGACTCTGTCCCACACGTAAGGAATGATCAAGGATTAACAATATCAGATAAAGAAGTTATCTTACCATAACATTCCATCTGTATTGTTGATCCTCATTCAGTCATTATGACCCTCCCTCCTTCCCCCTCCTGTGGCTTCTAGTGGATCTCACCATGCAGTTCTATTAGGTCATTTGACCAGTGGTAGCCTCTACCTTCTTTTGACTTGCAAACTCAATCTGAGATAACAGGGAGAGGGGAATTCCAGGTAAGAGTTTTTAGCTCGAGAGTTTGTAGCTGACGCGAGCTTAGAAATGGCTGGCTCGGTTCCGAGGTTGGAACCGATACCCACACGTAATGACTGAATGAGGATCAACAATACAGATGGAATGTAATAGTAAGGCATAACTTCTTTTTATTGTAAATATTGATTGTATTAAATATGATACCTTGGAATTTTGCTCCCTGGACCTCCTCTGAAAAAGCAGACTTTTCTGCTACAAATAAATAAATAATAAATAAGTCTTCATTTAAACTGATATTAACCGCTTGCTACAAAAATAGCAAGCAGTTCCCTAAGTTTAGCCCATACATGGAATGCTGCAGGTTGGACTGCAAATGCAATACCATCTTTTAAAAGCTGGTATTACACTAAAGAATGATAAGAATAATCATTGGCCAATTATGCCCACCCAATACTTAGCGCCCTTTTCTCCTTAGCTAATTTTCTACATTCACTTTGCACTCAAGAGCCTTCCTTTTTTACATATGTCTCAGTTTATGTGCTAATGATTCTTGTATTGCTTCAGAATTTCTATCAGTTTCATCTACAGTTCCTATACTGACATATCTTACAGTTTTGGCTTTCTGCTACTCTGTCATTAGAGCATGCTTCTAACAATAGACATGATCCTTTTTACTGTCTAAAAACAACTAAATTCTAGTTCCTTTATTAGTTGCTATGCAAAATTCTTTTTCCTGGTTTTGATTCTGAATCTCTGTATGGGTGCCAATGCTTTGTCATCCCCCAGCCACCCCCCCATTTTTATACTGAACGGGTGTTTCAAGCTGCTGTTTTACCTCTTTCTTGTTAAGTGTATTAGACTGCCCAATTGTGTCCACAGATTCTTCCTCCTCCCAAATTTCCCATAGTGCTTTAACATTACGAATTTTTGTTTTCTTTTACAGTATTACATCATGGGCTACAACCACAGGATGTATCAGTTTCCTAAGAACTGTTTGAATTTCTCCATGTGCAAGAAGATACTTTTTTCTGTCACTATAAATTCAAATACCTACCACTTTCTGTTCTTTATTAAGATTTTTGTTTACACACCTGAAGACCCTAGAAAAGAAAAATCATGCTTATAGAATCTAGCAGAGCTTGAACTTCCCGTCTTTTGAAACAATACAGTAAACTTTACTAGCTTGGTTGTAACACGATGGCATAATACTGACACAATTATCCAGTTTTTATATTTCTACTAGTACAATTCTCTTTAATATTATTAGCACAGAACTTAGCAATCCTATCAACCACATATGTGTTCAAATTAACATTTTTCTTGCTACTTTTTGCTTCACTCATATCAACACATTTCCTACTGCAGTTTTAGAATTTTTAACAATTTAATTATAAACAAATGTGCTATTAACTATTAAACATTCTTCTGATGTTACTAATTTATCAGCTTTTTTTGGGATCACTTTACTATCCAATATCTTGTATTAGGCACAGCTATTTAAATCTGTCTACTGCTAAAGTTTCCAGCATTTTTATTTTGTTGCTGCCATAAGGTTCTAGCCAAAGATTTAAAGTATGCTCTAACTCATGCATCTTTGAAACTACTGTTTTTTCAGCATTCAAAGTCCAGTTATAAAATCTGATTGTCTGTACTTCAATCCCAGCCCTGGATTAAGTCTCTTTTTTCAGTATGTCATAGCCCATGTAGCCATTTCAGTCCATGTCCATATAGTGTTTTTACTGCCTGTTCTGTCAGCTGGGACAACAGGATTTTTGTCCAGTCTACTTGATCCCAGTTCTCTGTGGTGGCATAGTGCTCTAAAGCCATCAAGTGAGATGTCATCCCGTGTCTCTCAATTTCTTAGGTTCATAGGTTCATACTAGGCTATCTGCCCTAGGGCATTTATAAGCCTAGCCAGAGTGTGTTTGGCTTTCGCCACCCATTTTAAATTAATTTTGCTATGCCCTTTTTCGAGGCTAGTATACTGTGCCTCTGTCTAACAGTGACACAGAAGTGATACCCGGGGTAAACCTACGATCTCCCATCCACTCATCAAGATTCCTCTTGAAGAGAGTCAATGAGGGACTCTGCCTAACCTGGACTGGGATTTTATTCCAGAGTGAAGGGAGCCTCTGAGTTATGAATCTGTCCCTCCAGCATGTCCTATTTATTTTAGTGCTGAGGTTCAAGTCTCTCGAGCGTGTAGCTCGATGGGATTTGGATTTTCTGAGGTGCAGTATGTCCATTAATTCTGGGTTGGACATGGCTTTATACATCAGGCACAGATCGCCTCTGAGTAGGGGGTATGCCACTGAGTAGAGCTGGAGTTTCTTTAACCGGGCAGCATATGGCATCTGTTTGAGCCCTTTGATCCTCTTGGTGAGGTACTTTTGGGGTCTTTCCAGTTGCTGCAGGTGTCTGGTAAGGTACATCCCAAAAGGGGCATTGTACTCAATTATGGGCCTGATGAGGGATGAGTAAAGAGGCACGATGACCTCCCCTCTTTCCTCAAGAATCAGGGAAAAAGCAGAAATAATGAGGACAAAAGCCCCAAATCAGGAACATCTTCTTAAATATTGCTCTAATTCAATTAAAAAGTTAATAGAACAAGTTTTACATCAGCATGCATTTTCAGAACAATGAGAGATATGAATCTCTAGAGTCTAACATTACCAAGTAATTATAATGTTTTACCAGAAAATCAAAACTTTTATGGAGGGCAAGGCAAATAATGAGAAAAATCAGGGATGTTCAGCAAAGTCAGGGACATTTGAGAAATATGGGTCATCGTCTCTGGTTAGTTTCTTCACAGAAGCATGTTTTTGGAATTGGCTGCTATGGTGGCCAGAACAACCAGCAGTTGCTATAGGTGGACTAGCTTTTGGGCAACCCCACTTGTGATTGAATGAGTCTCTGTAACAGGTGCTGCATGGCTGGAAACACCAGAAAATTAATGCAGGAATACAGTGATTACAATATTGTATGAAATTTAGTAACTCAGATATGGTTTACACTTAGCAGCAGAGAAAAAGTGAAAATCTAAAAACTGGCAAGTCTCTGGCAAACTGCTTGAGTACACTTAACCACTATAAGCCCAAAGAGGTACCGGGGCAGACCATTTATTAAAGCACAGGTTTATTCTTCACAAAGTCACAGGAAAATAAAATGAAAGGCCACCTTATCGCAAATAAAAATGCAACAGTACCTGTGGTTTCCAGTCATCAATAATAAAATAGTCTTGTCAAAGCTCTTCCTGCAGTAGGTTCTCTTTAAATGTCCTAGGCTGTAGGTCTTGATTAAAACCCAATTGCAGCTCCATATTCCAGAAATAATCCACTATTTAGACCTGGGTGAGCTGTCTCACTCTATACCTCTTGGGTCTTATGGGTAAGTTCCACCAAACCCCAGCGGAATCTCCAGGGAAGGACCGAACCTCTTGATTCTAGCCCTCCAGGCTACTTCCTTGTATACAGCATTAATTGGTAATCTTTGCTTCACTAACTGGGTTATACACTATGTTTGCCTAACTAACTCAGTACCCCAGCACACATTTTAAAGATACAGTATCCATTTACCCGATCCAACATGTTGCACTAATATATGTGTGTGTGTGTGTGTGTGTGTGTGTGTGTGTGTGTGTGTGTGTGTGTGTGTGTGTGTGTATTTATATATATATATATATATATATATATATAAAATATATATTTACTTACATCTATATGTATAGATATAGTGTACATCTTCGAATGGAAGACAGAGGCAGGATAACAGTGATTTTTTTTTACTAAGGTGTCTTACATTTGATGAGGTAGATAGATTGTGATACTTAAGTTTTGCAATGATTTTATGCTGCGATGTTCTTATCCCGATGTTACAGGGTTCGACAATATGATAATTCTGTAGACTCATATAAACCCGTATGTATACAAACACATACATATATAAATATACATATAAAAAAAATATATATATATATATATGTGTGTGTGTGTGTGTGTGTGTATGTAGAGAGAGAGACAGAGACAGAGAGAGTTAAGAAGAGTGATAGTTCTCAGTGTGGAGAGGGGATTGAACTGAAGGTAAGTGAAGTGAGCCAAAGTAAACAAAGGTAAGTTGGGAACTGATGGAAGCAGAGAACAAACAGGATGAGAGAATATACTGAACTGGAGCCAAAGATGAAGCCTTCAAAGATGAGAAATCTATACAAGGGTAAAACAGCAATCCAAGCTTGGATGAAGACTTGTAGAAATAAATTGAAATGAAGTGAATAATGAGGATATATGAAACAGATAATGCAAGAAAGATCTGGGGTATCAGCATGCATGTTTTTTTTTTTTACATTTGTTATTTTGCTTGCTAGTAAGAATTTCTGCCATAACTAGCATTTAAGTAGGACCTTGAGATCCCAGTGGAAGTATAATGTAGATTACTAAAAGTATGAAATTCCTATGTACTGTATGTTCTTTAATGTTCATTGTTACAAGAGGATCACTCAGAAGAATATCATTTTTATTCTTCATATTTTGGATTTTTATCATTTTCCAAACTATAAAAGATAAACAGAGCTTGGACTAATACAGTTCTAAGTTTAATTTTAGCCTCAATTGCATGTTTTATCTTTTATCCAAAACAAAGATTAAATTACAGTTCTCAGAAAAGATTAATGACATATAAATCAATATGTATATTTTTCATTTTAGCTTTACAGCCACTATATGCATCTATTAAATTAATATTATATATTAAATCACACCGTTCTTTATCTGCTTTATAATGATGCAGTCTCATTCTTCTGTTGTCTAGCATGAGATCAGTCATATAATTGGTATTACCAACTATGATGAATGTGGCATGTGTACAGTCATAAATTAATGCATTTTATCAAGAATGTCTTGCATATAACCAGAAAAAAAATAATGAAAAGTAATAGGCATAGATGGCTTTTATGGCTATACTAGTTTATAACAAAAATAGTTTTTATGGTTTATCACTTGCTTACAAGCAAACAAGCCACCATCCTAACACAATTATTATAATACCTATTTTTTAAACTGCTTATCTGTCTTAATAACATGCTGTTAGCATTCTCTGCAAAAATCAGTTTGATAATTTATGGGGAAATGTGCTTCTTGCAAAAAAAAAAACATTAATACATTAAATATATTCAATCAGATAAAGTGTCTACAAACATCTCACAGTTTTGCAGTTTAAACTTCTAATATTATTCAATATGATTGGTGTAAAACTATGTAATAGAAATTTACTCCATCCAGTTTAGTTAACCATATTCCCAAGAGTTATTTTCCCCATAGTCTTAATTAGGTGTTATTTATGTTCATCCAATAAACCTTTCTGTGACTTCCATTGTTTTCATGCCCACTTCTTTCCCTGCCACATGTCTTTCCTGTTTAAATCTCAAATTGTTTCAGAAATTAATTTGTTTCAGCTTTTGTGACATATACTAGCACAGATTCTGCAGTTGTTACTGCTGGTCACAGTCCACAATTTTATATCCTGAAACTGCTTCTTACAGATATCACTAAAGTACTACAAGTATTTCTTCTACATCTAACTCTTTGAAAAAAGATGTTTTGAGTTTTAGTTGATAATAATATGTGCTTTTTGAATGGAGAATATGGATGAGTTATACTGTGTACTACAAAATAAAATAAAAGCTGGCTAGGCAGAGATAGTACTTGAGCAAGCCAAAGTTTAATAAAACAAGTAAGAAATACTTATATAAAATAATATAAAAACAGGATAAGCATTTTCATACACATAGGTACTTCATCAGATCCATTCCAACATCATTCAGCAATGCATTTAAATAACTTAATGTTTAAGGTCACATGATCTTAACAATGGCTTAATGGGGATGACTTCATTTAACCCCTTGCCTACATCAGCCCTTAGCAAATGCATCCATTTTATCTCTGTGTGCTGTGGTAGCATTGTCGCCTCACAGTAAGACGCTGTCCAGTTCGACTCTCAGCTAGAGCGTCTTCTGCGTGGAGACATGCGTGAATGGGAGTACCTTCGTTGAAGGTTGTGCGTCAGGGCTGGCAACTTGCTACGTAAAAATCAACTGCCAATCATTAGCGGATCGGACTTCCGCTGTGGCGACCCCTAACCGGGAAAAGCTGAAAGACACAACAACAACAACATACGCTTTTCTTGATTTTATGTCACCCCCTCTCAAACTAGGTGTATATATTTCTAGTACCAAAAACTTCTCTAGCCTAGCCAGCTTTTATTTTATTTTGTTCAGTATTTTGTGCCTTGCTGGTTGATCTATATATTTTCTTTATACTGTGTACTACATCAACAAACTAGTAAATGTCAATATCTTTTGCAAGCAAAGTGATGTTTTTATCCATGTAGCTACAAAATTAAGCAAATGATAAAATAAATAGGCAAGATTGCCTTACAAGATGGATGACAACTATTGGTTACCAGTGAATAAAAAAGCTGACAATATTTACAGATCCCAAAACTATGGTTAAGGAGAAAGTAGAATGTTTTGAGAACTATAGCTTTGAATACATAAAAAAATTGTCTTTCATCTCTTTTTTACTGAAGAAAATGTAAGTGAATAATAAAAAGCATTTACCTCCTTACAACTTGGTCTGGAATTTGGCTTAGAGGATTAAGGAGCTGTTGACAAGCTGTTTCTTGTTGTCCAGTGGTGCAAGGTTTGATTCCCTCAGCTTCCATTGCCTAATTGTGTGACTCTGAGCAAGTCGCTTAACCAGACAATATTCCCCGGTTGAGTCTGAAAAAGATCCATGGATATCACTGCTGTACTCCGGAAAACAAAAATAAATAAATTAATACACAGTAAGCACAAATGACAAATTCAGCTCCTAAGATGTACTGAC
The DNA here is from genome assembly GCF_019279795.1 of Protopterus annectens. Lineage (NCBI taxonomy): Eukaryota > Metazoa > Chordata > Ceratodontiformes > Protopteridae > Protopterus > Protopterus annectens. Next base: position 698,127,995 of record NC_056748.1, read on the forward strand.
ACTGCTTTCAAAGACCACGTAAAAAGGCAGTTGCACAAATTAATCCTGGGAGGAGGAGGACAAAGAGACTGAAAAACAAAATTGTGTTAGTCTGGCAGTTCCTTTGATGGTCACTTTGCGGTATCAGAAATTAAGATATAATGTATAACATTTAGAGTGATTCTGATGTATTAGTAGTACAGTGCCTGGGAGTGTGTACTATATCAACAGACTGGTAAATGTTCAAATCTTTTTTCAACAAAGTGCTGTTTTTTTATCTATGTAGCTACAAAATTAATCAAATTATTGAATAACTGTGCAAGATTGCCTGACAAGTTGGATGACAATTATTAGTCAATAGTGAATAAAAAAGCTGATAACTTTTACAGATCTCAAGAGTGTGGGTAAGGACAGACTACAATGTTTTAAGAACTATAGCTTTGTATATATTAAACAAACTTGGCTTTCACCTCTTTTGCACTGAAGAAAATGTAACTGGATCATAAAAAGCTTTTACCACCTTATAGCTTGGTGTGGCAGTTGGCTTACAGGATTAGGGTGCTTCCCCTCAGCTTCCATTATTGAACTGTTTGACTCTGACCAAGTCACTTAACCAGACACTACTCCCGGGCTGAGTCCGAAAATGGTCTATGGAGATCAGTGCTCTACCCTGTAAATCTAATACAAATACATAAACAATAAGCAAAAATAAGAATAATTTAACTGCTAAGATGTAGAGGCACTGCTTTCAAAGACCATGTTAAAAAAAGTAGTGGGACATCAAAATGCATCCTGCGAGGAGGAGGAGGAGGACAAAAAGACTGCAAAACAAAATCATGTTACTATGGCAATACCTATGATGGCCACTTTGGGATATCAGAAATTAAAATATGCATAACATTTAGAGATATTCTGTTGTATTAGTAGTTCAGTCCCGGGGACCATTATTTGCAACTACATTGTCAGCAAGGTCTCACATGCTCCACATGACTTATGATATATCAAAGGCTTCCATTCCATTAACTGCCAGAGGATGTGCAATGTATAAGATATTGTATGCAATATCTCTATGTACCATCAAGGCAGTTCCCATGATTCCCATGTCTGGCATATCTGAAATCTGCATCAGCATTTCATGAGGGATGATTTCTCACAGGGTCCTGTAATCAGACCAGGATTTATAGGTTCACAGGTAAGTACTAGCCAACTGACCTGCAGAACATTTCAAGCCTAGACAAAAATCCCTATTCAAAATTTCCATCTAGCCACAAAGAGAGCAAGACATTATAGACTGGTAGAGAATTTAAGGCTGACCATCCAATTTTCTAGGTCAATATTGAAGGTGGCAAGGGTGCTACTCTGCTTGACATATAGTGGAAATTTGTTTCAGAGCTGAGGGATACATTGGGATATGAATCTGTCATGCCAGTGTGTCTTATTTATATGCCGATTAAGATTTAGTTCCATTAACTATTTGCTATACTAACTAGTTTTGGGAAGGAATGAGAGATCAAATAGGGTTGGATCTTTTGTGGCATGAAAGGCTATACATAGATCTCCATGGAGGAGTCTGTAAGAGACGGAGTACAGAGAAAGGGCTGCCAGACTTTTTCTCTCTTGATAACAAAGATTTTTGAGGTCACTGATCATTTTAGTTATAAATCCCCGAGGTCTCTCAAGTTGTGTGATATGTTTAGATAAATACATGTCAAAAGGTTCATTATATTCAACAATGGGTCTGATGAGATATAAGTAAAGGGTAATTAAGACTTCTTTGGATCTAGTGGAGATGCCTTTGGAAATTAAATGGGCCAGATAAAAGGCTTTCTGAACTACTGTGGATATATGATGGTCAAATGATAAGGAATTATCAATAAGAGTACCCAGATCACTTACAACAGTATCTGATTAAAGGGGTGTATCTCTTATATGGTAAGTGAAACTATTTTGTTAATAAAACAAAGTCTGCTACACTTTTTACATTTAATTTGAGCCCATTGTCCTTGCACCAATTGTTAACATGGTATAAGTCTTGTTGGAGCAATTGTGAGTTAGTTGAAGATCGAATAACATCAACAAACTTAGCTACCCATAGCTGGCCTGAAGGTCCAGGAAATATATGCCAAATAGGAGAGGACCAGACCTAAGGCTGTTGTACACCACTGGTAACTGTTTTGCTATCAGAAGTGGCACCTGCTATTCTAACCATGTGAGTTCTTTTAGATAAGCAGTTAGCTAGCCATCACACAATATAAGGATTTATATTCAGATTTACAAGTCTGTCAATATTGCTTGCATGGGGAATAGTGTCAAAGGCCTTGGCCAGATTTAGATTAGATAAGCAGTTAACTATCCATCGCACAATATAAGCATTTATATTCAGATTTACAAGTCTGTCAATATTGCTTGCATGGGGAATAGTGTCAAAGGTCTTGGCCAGATCTAGATATGCTGTATGCACTGTATAACCACTATCCACTACCTCAGTTACTTTTTTCAAAGAAATTAATGAGATTAAAGAGGAGGAACCTTCCATTGAGAAAGCCAAATTGAATATAGATTCAGGGTTGAGAGATTTTCAGTGTCCAGGTTAATGAAGTCTGAGATAATGCACTCCATAACTTTACATATGAGACTAGTGAGACTAATGGTTTTATAATTACCAGGGTCTGTGGCTGAACCACCCTTGTGTAAGGGCATTACAGTATCTGTTTTCCAGGCTTCAGGAATGTAACCAATGAAGAGGCTAAGGTTAAAGAAATAAATAGTGGGTAAGGTAAGGCGATATTTGGCATGGATAACCAGGCAACCTGGTATGTTGTCAGGGCCCATGGTTGAAGTATTCTAAGTTTTTGAAAAGGTTGAGAGAACTTGTTCCACAGCAATTAAAGGGGGGGGGGGTTGAGACTGTGGAATCTATGGGATAGCTATAACTGCGGGTGGATTAAAATTTGCATTAAAGTTGTTAGCTATTTCCTTTGGGTAAGAGAGTGTAATATTACTGTGGAGTAGCTTTGAGCACTGTTGGGTGTAAGTTCTTAACTTCCTGACATAGTTAAAGAAAGATTTGCAGTTGTTTTTTGTTTTAGTAGCTATTTTAAATTCCAATTCAGTATTGAGCTTCTTAATAGTTCCATTAAGCTCTTTGTTAGGTTACGTAAGTGTGCTCTTAAGGTAGATAGAATGAGATTATCATACACTGTTTCCAATAATAATCTAAAAATATCAGCACAAGCAGAAAAACATAGAATGTATGCAGGTAACTATAAAGGAAAAGTATGAAAATTTATTGATGACTCAAAAAGATTTTATATAGAATTGGGGAACAAAGCAAAAAAAAATAGAAACATCGCAAAAAAGAAGAAATAGGGACATTTTAAAGAAGGATTTATGAAAATTCTGTTGAACATAACAAGGTACTGAATGAACAGAAGAATTAAAAGAAAGAGTAAGGAGCTGTAATGCAGTGTATGAAACTGGAAGATGTAACAGACAGAAAAACAGGTAAAATTAAGAAAAACTCCCAAATGGAAAAACCTGTACCCAGATGCTGCACCTTTCTACCCTGAGAAAGAAATACTTATATGCACATCCTGGACAGACACAACCTGGTTAACAACAGAAAAATATACTCCTCTTTAATAGTAAACCTGTAAGCCATTCTAAGAACTCAAGACCAATAACATGACTTCTGACAATATATAAATAATATACTGGAGTTAATGTAGACAGAGTTTATAGCAATCTCGAAAAAAATACTGCTGAAAGTGTTTCCATAACCTTATTGTCTGCTTGAATTGTGCTAATTTAATAGACTGTTATTATTACTTGCCTAATCTGTTTAACTTTAATATGAATTTGAATCATGCTCTGCTGATAGACTGTTGAACTTGCAACTAATTAGAAGTGTTTCTGAACCCACTTAGTGTTAAGTAGAATTGAAACACTTTGTGTCTTAATGCAGCTTATGATTCTTAGTGTTAGGTATATGAGTTGTGTATGCTCTGCCATGCTTTAAATGTAATGTGCTAACTGCTCACTTAGTGCGCTCTTTGTTTTATCAGCTTAACGGCTAAGACTCCAATACTTGAACAGGGGTTTGTTTTCTTGTGCTTAACTGCTGTGAAATGCTCTAGCCTATTACTGCCTCCAACTATATTCTTTTAACCTCATCCAACTGAACTGATGGATTGCAATACATCCTACTGCATCCGCTCTTCATCGACTGTCTCTTTAATCCTGTCTCATCTCCACTCCTTTCCTTCTTAGTTATACTTTTCCATCTGAATCCTCTCCTTCCATCCTGTAAACACTGAATTCTACCCCCATATCCCCCCTTGCCCTACTTTTTCCATGACCTGTGTTTGCATTCCTAGCTTTGCACAATTTTATCATACGCGTACAAGCTACACTCTGTCTGCGGTGGTGGTGCTGCTGTAGCATTGTCGCCTCACAGTAAGATGCTGTCCAGTTCGATTCTCAGCTAGAGCGTCTTCTGCATGTATACATGCATGAATGGGTGTACCTTAGTTGAAGGTTGTGCGTCAGGGCTGGTAACTCGGCACGTAAAAATCAGCTACCAATCATTAGCGGACCGGAGTTCCGCTGTGGCGACCCCTAACCGGGAAAAGCCGAAAGACACAACAACAACAAGCTACACTCTGTGTCTTATTGTTATAATTCTCTCTTTATTTTCTTCCACTTGTTTTTGCTGCTTCTAAGCCCCTTGAATATATTATTTTTGTTTCTTTCCCTTCAACTTAACTATTAGCCTGTAACTCCTTACCACACATCATAATTTACGACTGCTTTGCTTCCTCCCTGAACAAAGGGTTTACCTCTGGTGTTTCTCTTCTTTTCAGCCACCCCTTAACCAGAATGAGTGCTGGTCTACTCCCCACCAGCCTGGTTGTTTGGAAGATATCACACTGACAAATTGCAAAACCATTGTCAAGCTCCTTCTCAACAAACAAAAGAAAAAATGTGATGAAATAGTGCTTGCTCCGAATACGGACATAGGAACTTGGTGCCAGATCTCTCAGTGTCACTCTTCCTATCTCCCCCTCTTCAGTAACCCCCAGGTTTTCAGACTAACATACCCTCCTGCATAAACTCACAGATTGTTTTTCTACAGCATCCACTTACCTTGTTCAGCTGGGCCAGCCCGCTTCCTTTCGCCCTTGCTGAGCTGGGATTCTCTCCGCTCCCCTGTCCTACCCCCATTCCCATCCATCCCTGACATCATTTTCTTTATTCTCTCCATCTATAAACCACTTCCCCTCTGACCCTTGCCTCCAACCCCTACTTGCCAATCTCTTTTCCCCTCCACCTTCTGCCTTCTCCTCCCCAACCCACCTACCTTAATACTCCTCACTCCACCTCACCCACACTAGCTAACATACCCTAACTCTCTCAGCTCCTATTACTTATCTTACCATCATCTCTTCAAAAATACAATACTCTCTCATCCTTCAACACTTCATCATGACAAACCTCACCATCTTCCTAGCACTGCTAACTGCTTCTACCCTAACTATCTTATACAACCTCACCTCATACAGCTTTCCCCTTAAACCCAACTACCAACCACCTACCTCTACCAATATCCCAGTCTTCACACAACTCCCCCACTCACCCACAACCATACTCCCAACCACTCTGTCAATAAGCTTCCCCGTAAACACAAAGTTAGATACTTCACAGCTAACTTTCCACAAAGGAAAACCTAAATACTATCTACTTGACATCCCTACTCCACATCCAATCCCCAATCTCCTTTCCCTCCTACTTGCTGGTGACATACATCCTAACCCTGGCCCAGCACCCCTCCTCACATATTAATACCTCTACACAGTCCACCCTCCTCCCCACTTCAATATCCCACCAAAAGACATCTCTATATACTCTATTAATATGAGAAACATACTGAACAAAACCACTGAATTCCACTCCTGTATAGCTGTACACTCCCCAGACATCATTGCCCTCTGTGAAAGTTGGCTAAAACCCCTATATTCCAGACAAAGGCATCCTTCCCCTGGCTACAACATCTTAAGACTAGATAGAACTCATAAAAAAGGAGGTAGCATTGCTGTCATGTTCTCTGACCACCTTACCCTAACCCCACTAACTATCCCCTCCTTCCCAGCCTCACCTGCAGGAGTTCTTGTTGCAAACTGTAAATTGAATGCTCACACCTCACGTAATATAGCTGTAATCTACATCCCACCTGGTGACATCATGGCAGTACTGAAAAGTATCCTCTCCTCATTCTACACTGATCTCCTCAATGAAACTATACTCCTTGGAGATGTCAACGTCAACTGATTAACCCTCTCCACAGAATCCCCCTTCACCTCTGTTAATCTGCATGGTTTCACCCAACTAATATCCACACCTACTTATACCTCTAAATCCAAAAAAATTTCATCTCTCCTTGACTGGATGCTAGTAACACACCCCATAAGTATAATTTCCCCCAAACCCTACCGGACACCATTAGTGACCACTGCCCAGTTAATGTCCTCCATTTTTCTCCTGACATATATAAACCACATAAGATCAAAGCATGTCACAAACTAAACAACTTTGACTCTAATAAACTAAACAGCCAGCTCTCAGGTATTAACTGGTCATTCTTAACCACATACCCCTGGCCGAAGCAGTAATGCAGTTTAACAAAATATTCCTTAATATACTTAACTCCCTAGCCCTCATATGAAATATTAAAATAAAATCAGCTGTATCCCCTTGGCTAACAAACATCACCCACACCCTAATGGCCCAGAGGGATAAAACCTGGAAGCACTGGACAAAAAACAAACTCTCCTCCCATTTCCAACAGTATAGATACCTACGCAACCTTACTAAGAAAGCCGTCGCCAATGATAAGAGAAACTACTACACAAACCCTCCTAAAACACATGTAAACAACCCAAGGAAATTCTGGCATTCAGTTAACCAAATCCTTTACCCAGGAAACCCCTCCTCCCCCCAACCTAGCTCCGCAAACACTCCTCTCCAAATTCCAGCTAACTTTAACTTCTATTTCATAAACTCCATTAGCAAACTAACCAACCATCCAACCTCCAACACTGACTCTACCCCACCCACCAACCCTCCTAAAACTTCCAACACCTCCTCAGCCTTCTTCCTCAAAACTGTATTCACCTGCTACATTAAATCCCTACTTCTTAAACTTAAGCCATGCTCCTCTTCAGCAGATGATCTTCCTTTTCACTCTTTCTCCAGAAAGTGGCTAACTCAATAACCTTATGCATCTCCATTCTCATTAACTGATCCATCACTGAGGCCAAAGTCCCAGCAATCTGGAAAAAATTCTACACCCTATCCATCCATAAAGGTGGCAGCTCCACTGAACTATCCAACTTTAGGCCCATTGCAATTCTATCACCCCCTCTCAAAGATCCCAGAAAAATGTGTTAACAAACAAATCCTACAATACCACATACAAGAGAACCTAATCACCCCACCCAACATGGCTTTCACCCAAGCCACACTACCTCTACTGCCTTCATCTCCTTTATCAACATCATCTCACAAGCCAGGGACAGAACAAACTAGTCTTTTGCCTCTTTTTTGATCTCTCAAAAGCTTTTGACACCATCTCTCATCCCCTCCTCTTAGATAAATTCCCTGAACTCGCTCTATCTACCTCTACTATCTCTTAGTTCTCTAGCTACCGCAGCAATCACTTCCAGTCTGTAAAATGACTTTCTGTTATCTCTCCAGAACTCCCAGTAATCATGGGTGTTCCCCAAGGTTCAATATTGGGCCAACTACTATTTCATATTTTACCAATCAATTATCTATTTCCACTCCCCAGTCTTCTTTGGTGCAGTATGCTGATGACTCCACAGCCATCACCATAGCCGATACCCTCTCTGATCTACATACTACAACTCGGAACTCTTTTTTGTCTATTGAAAAATTGCTCAACCAAAACCATCTAATCTTAAACACTACAACTTGTGAGAGACAGGGGTCCAGGGAAGAACTGCTTTTTGTCTATTGAAAAATGGCTCAACCAAAACCATCAAATCTTAAACACTACAACTTGTGAGAGACAGGGGTCCAGGGAAGTAAATAGTGTGGGAAGAAATAGCCAGGGAATTGTATTGGCTAGGCTTGTATAGGCTCTAGGGCTGATAGCCTAGTACCAACCTATGAACCTATGAGATGCACTTATCTAGCCAAACTGGAAGTAAAGTTCTCTCCAACCAAGACCGAACTTGACATTCAAAAGGAGAAGGTAAACACTTGCACCACATCACACTTATCACATAGTCTCACTAAATCTACACCACCAAAATCCATACATAGAAACACAAAACCATTCATGGAGGCTCTCAGTAATAATCTGCCCAAGCAACAGAGACCTCCAAAGCAGAAACACAAGCAACATCCACCCCTCAACACAACCCAAATGACACGTACCCCACAGACTCAGTGTGCCACTCAACCACAACCAATAAGGCAAAACAACATATCCAATACACTAGTCATAGGTGACTCTATAGTCAGGCACACTGATGTCCCACTCACTAGGCTAAACAAGGAGAAGGTTACTGTCAGCTGCCTGTCAGGTGCCAGGATCCGCCACATAACCCACGCACTCAGGTCACTCCACAACAAGTACAAATATGACTGTGTCATTGTCCATGTTGGCGTGAATGACCTGAGGTGTACCTCCCTGGACTACATGAAAAGAGACATGGAAGAGCTCTCTGATCTTGTAGCCCAGGCAGGTATGATCCTAGCCCTGAGTAGCATTCTGCCATTGCCCAGAATGATAGTAAACCAAAAACAAAACGTAAACTACTAAAACAAACGTAATGCGAGTAGAAACACAATAAGAGCAAATAATATCCAAAGAACCATTTAATGAGCACTTTCGGTGTGGACTGTGCCTCATCTTCATCAGACAAAAAGCATTCAATTAACAATCTATTTATATTAATTCTAAGCAATTAAGATAATTAGCATAACCTTGTAAAAAATTAAGTCACAAACAGCATATAAAAAATGAACAAATGCTCTTAAAGCATATTAATAATAATGATAAATTAAGCCAGCAATAAAAACAAATCACTATATATACCCAATATACGAACACAGTCAACTAAAATGCAAAATTAATTAGGTTCAAATTGCTAATAATTTTGTTAGAAGTGTAATATTAAATGTGTACTAATCTTATATACACCTATATACATAGAAGTTTGTTTATACAAAAAATGCATTGAAAGTAAAAGTGAAATATTTTACCAACTAATATAAAATACATGTAAGTATCAGTTATCTCTTCAAGGCTAAAATTCTCAAAATACTTTTAATAGATAAAAGTTCATTGAGGCCTGGAAAGATGTGTGCCCCTGTTCTTATTTGCCACATTAGTTCATCAATCTCTAATAGAAGTTGCCAAGGTCCCCCTCTTATGTCAATTTGCCTATGCTGGAGGACAATAAATTTGAAACAATGGTCGGGGTACTCCAATATATGTTTTGCCAATGCATTATTAATGTCTTTCTTACTTATGGCATAACCGTGTTCATATATACGTTGTTTAATTTTTCTTTCTGTTTTGCCAATGTAAAATTCATTACAATGATCGCATAGGGCAGCATAGGTAACACTCTTAGTCTCACAGTACAGGCTAACACAGAAGGCCTCTGGCTAATGAAGTTTGCAGATGACTGCAAACTAGGAACCATAGTCGAGTCCCCAAATGATGTGGAAATCCTACAGAAGGGCATCGCTGTGACAAATGCCTGGTGTCAGAGCCATGGCCTCAAGCTCAATGCCAAAAAGTGCATTGTCCTCCCCTTTGGTAAAAACTCTGTACCCATGAACTACTACATAGACAGCAGTCTACTTAACACCGAATGTGTGATAAGAGACCTTGGGACCCAGGTGGACAGTAGTCTGTCCTTAGATAGTCACATCGCCACAGTAGTCAGGAAGTCCTTCTACATGGCACACCTCATCATAAAAGGGTTCTCATCCAGGAAAAGAGGTAATTGTTTCCCTTTACTCGACACTCATTAGACCCATTATAGAGTATAATGCCCCTTTTGAATGTACCTCACAAGACATCTGCAGCAGCTGGAAAGGCCATAGAAGTACCTCACAAAGAGGATTACTGGCCTCAAACAGATGCCCTACACTGACCGTCTCAAAAAACTCCAGCTTTACTCCATAGTATATCACCTACTGTGAGGTGATCTCTGCCTAACATATAAAGCTATATCAAACTCAGAGCTGTTTGATATGCTACACCTAAAGAAATCCCAATCCCTCCAAGCTACACGGTCTAGGGACCTAAACCTTGTTACCACAATAAACAGGACATGCTGGGGGGATAGATTCCTGTCCCAGAGACTTCCCATACTGTGGAATAGGCTACCCATCTATGTCAAGCAAAGTTCTTCATTAGCAATCTTCAAGAAAAATCTTAATGAGTGGATGGGAAATAGGAAATACACCCTGGGATCACTTCTGTGTCTCTGCTCGACTGTGGCACAGGAAAATAACTTTCTTGGGTGGCATAAGCCAGGGAATCTTGTTGGCTAGGCTTACGTAGGCCCTTGGGCCAATAGCCTAGTACCTACCTATGAACCTATGAAATCCAGAAAGACTAAACTCTTGCTTTTTGTCCCAAAAACAATGTATCATCTAAAACCTACTTTCTCTTCCTACAATAACACATCCATCATAGTAGAAACCCACACCCAACTACTCGGGGTCATTATAGATAACCAGCTAAAATTTGACCTACGTGTACTCAGTAACATTAAGAATACCCACCAAAAACTTGGACTCCTCTACAGGAACAAAAAGTTTTTGTCTAGTGAAGCCAAGACAGCCCTATCCCATGTCTGTCTACTACCAACCCTAGTCTATGGCTCTCACATACTCACCAACTTTCAAACCACCCTTCTGTCTAAATTGGAAACCACCTATAACGAGGTTGCTAAATTTGCTGCAGAACTCCCATACATTTGCCACCACTGCCTAGCATTTAGGAAACTAAACTGGTTAGAGCTTCCCCATATCCTTCTCCTCTCTCAGCTTCAGATAATACACTCTATACTGCACCAACCATCTTTCTGTCCCAACATTTCCTCTATTATCTCCTGCTACTCCCCACCCAGGACACTTTGGAGCTCAGAACAACATCTCATTACCATATACAAGCCAAAGATCAACTTCAGCAAAAACCTTTGCAGCTATACACCAGCTGGAAACTGGAATAAACTTCCACTTGACATTCAAAATATTAAGCCCAAACATCAGTTCAGAAATGCATTAAAAAAACACCTAAGCGATATAAGACGATGTCAGTGTAAACACCCCCCAGACTGATCTTTACTTCTCTTTGCTAACCTGTCTCCCTCCCTCACGTGTATCCCCCTACTTCCTTTCTCTTTCACCTAATTTCTCTGCTTTACTCCTACTTCCTCAATTTCTCTCTACCTTGTACCTGCAATTAGCTATAGACATAAACACAAATTATTGTACCTAACTAGTTCTTTTCCGCAACTACTTTTTAGGTGAACTGAAGATAAACAATGTAAACATTTCTATTTGTGTAACATTTACTCTGTACTGTAATAGTGTGTACATTTCTGATGTTTAGAAGCTATTAGCAATCCCATGTCTTATTCTCTAATTTGTAATCTTTGTTAAATTTTGTAAATCTTGTTTTATACAACTATGTTTTATGTCTTTGTAGTGATTATGTATTACTGGAGCTTTTCTCCCCAGGTCTCCACTGAAAAAGTGCTTTGGCTCAGCTGGACCAACCTGGTCAACAAATGTCAAATAATAAATCAGTTGTGTAAATAGAAAAAAAGGTAATACCCTGAGTAAGAATTACTTATATGCACACCCTGAACAGACACTAACCTGGTTAACAACAGAAAAAAATGCTACTCCTCTTTAAGATTGTACCTGCAAACCATTCTAAGAACTGTAGACCAATAATTTGTCTTCTGACAAAATATAAATTATATACTGGAACTGATGCAGATCGAGTTTATAGCCATCTAGAAAAAAAATAATTGTGGCAATAGAACAAAAAGGTAATAAAAGAAAGTCATGGAACAAAGTATCATCTATTGTAAAACAAAACCATACAGAGAGCTGTAAAAAGGGGAAGAATCTAAGCATGTGTTAGATTACAAAAATCATTCAACAACATCCCAGATTCATGGATAAGGTACACTTTACCTTGATCAGTTACCTTGGAGCGACCATAAAACAATGGAAGACCACTTTGCAGCTAAGCCATGACAAAGTGCAAATAATTATGCTGGGGATAATTCAAAGGGGACATCCTGGGGGTGATACTTTGTCACCATTGCTGTTTTGTCTTGCCTTTAACACATTAAGCTGTTTACTAAATAGATTATGCTATGGTTATTGTTTAACTGACAAAAAAAAAAAACATGTTTAAAGACATCTCCTCTACTTTTTGTGGATGATTTACAGTTGCATAATTTATCAGATGAGGATCTGAATGGTTAAAACTTTCTCAGTTTATATATGAATGATATTTGATCTCGGTCAATGTGCAAAAGCAACATTTACAAAAGGAAAGCTGCAGCACCAACAAAATATTAACATGGGACTGGAATGTGATATAAAGAGGCCTGCGTATGAAGGAGTGTATACATATTTGGGAATAGATGGAGGGTCAGCAGTAAAACATAAACAAATGAGAGCAAAGCTCAGTAAGGAATATTTCAGAAGACTAAAGCTAATATTGAAATTTGCCATGACATCCAGGAATAAAGTCTGAGTTATAAATCAGCTTGCTTTACTTGTTCTAACTTACAGCTTTTGTGTGACTGACTGCCTAAACAGTATTGCATCAGATGGACAAGAAAACAAGATAAATGAATCTGAAGTAGTTAATTTAATTTTATGTGCAACCTGTGGGTTTTCAGATCCATATCAGCAACTTTTCAAACATCTGCTCTGAGCTCCAAGCTCCTCCCCCTTACCCATAACCCATCACCATCTCCTGTTTGCCACTTCGTGCATCAGCATTGTGATCTCTCTAGCTCCAAGTGTTGGGTGTTAGTAAGTGACTTTGTTCAAACTTTTTTGCTCTTTCTAGTGAGTGTGTGTGATTGTTTAATTCCCTTTACCTCCCCCTTTCCACTGTTCATCGGTTTTATACAAAAAAAAAAAAAAGTTTGCGATATAGTTTTCGTTGCCATGCCTTGCCAGTACGTTGTTGCAGTTGCTGTATTTTATGTCATGTAGGTGCTGAGCAATCCTTGTTTTCAGCTTGTTCAAAGTTTTGCCTATATAACATACAGCACATTTTGAACATTCTGCTCTGTAAACTAGACAGTCACTATTGCATTTCCCTCTGTGTTTTCTATTTATTTGCTAATTTCTTTGTGTTTGGACAATTGAACTTATTGGCATTGCTCAGCAACTTACAGTAGCCACACTTCTGTTTTCTGCAGGGGTAGGTCATGGGTCTGTTCTGAGGTAGTGGCTCCCATTCCCTGCTTGCCATCTCCAGGAAATGTCTCAAATTCCTCTTTCTGCTGATACTGAAATTCGGCATATTGGGGAGGAATGAGCTAATGGCAAGGTCATGATAATACTCCAGTTGTCCCTAATAATGCCTCTAAGGTCTTAGAAATCCATGGAGTACACGAGCAACACTGACAGCTCCTCATGGGCCTTCTTGTGTTGCCTTGATCTTCTTTATCTGAGTTCCATGTAGCCCAAGTTGTTTTGTTTGTCTTCTATAACGGGGTTGAAGATCGAACAAATTAAGTTTTCACTGTATCCTCTTTCCAAAAAGTCTCTCTCTAGTTTAATGATGTTGGCCATGAAATCCCTCAAGTTCTTGGACACTCAGGTGATCTGGAGCCCCTGTGACTTAAGAACATTTCTTTTGGTCTGAAAGGGGTGCATACTAGCCCAGTGGAGGAGAAGATTCACCCTTGTGGGCTTTTGGTATAGATGGTGAGAAGATCTGAATTACACTCCTTGGAAATTATGAGATCTAAAAATATAGCGTTTTCCCTGTTGTAACTGTTGGTGAATTTTAAAAGGCTCTTGGAATTCCCTATGTGATCATAAAATTCCCTTAACCTGTCCTCTGAGCTCTCCCAAACAACAAAAATGTTGTCAATAAAACAATAGTAACAAGCCAGCTCCTTAAAATAGGGGGAATTATAAAAGTGGTCTTTTTCCCATTTACCTAAGGCCGTGTTGGCCATACTCGGTACCATTGCTGCCCCCATTGTGATGCTTTTTTTTCTGCCGGTAGTAATTCCTATTGAAACAGAAAAAGTTGTTACTCAGGAGGATTCTGCAGATGGACTCAGTCTCGTATCTGTGGTTCGAGCCTGTGGTGTTGATCGCTTCCAGCACAACTTCAATGCAGTATTCGTGGGGGAGCACAGTGTAGGGGGCCTCTACACTGAGGGGCATATACGTACTTAAAAATGTCCTAAATCAAAAATAAAAACTTTTTTTGAAATATTATTAATATTGTACAGAATTATTAACTCTAGAAGGTATTCAGAAGTAATCCAAGCTAGGTAGACAGTCTGTTTCCAGTCAAAAATCCTTTATGAAGCACGCAGACAAATGATCCAAGCAAAACAAAAAATAAACAGAATTATAGTTTCATCCCAAACTTTCTGACTATATACCTGTTATCAGATGTAGTAGTGGTTTATTTTGTTGTAAAACAAAGTGTATTGGTATACATGTTAACAAAATGAAATCCCTTTCCCCATCCTTATCAATGTCATATTCGAGCTGGTACTGCCCTCCTTTCCTCACATTAAATAAAATTAATAAAATGAATAATGATGTGGTACTTCTTATTAAACAGATTATTATTAAACAAAGTCTGTGAATTTTACAAAGACATAATACATGGTTGGAAATATTTAAACATTAGACCATTTGGCAAACAAAAACAATTATATTTTGGCATTCAGAAAAATACATTGTCCAAAACATAATTTATTTCCATAAATTATTGTTAACAAAGATAATTTTCGTCCCTCTAGACTTCTTCAGGTCTGCGTATAACACCCTAAAAAAAAAAATATATATATATATATATATATATATATATATATATATATATATGTATGTATGGATTCCATTCACTTGATTGAATTTCATTTAGTTGAAAATGATTCCAGGCAGTTCACTTCACTGAAAGCTCACTTGACTGAAAGCTCACTTGGTCGAATTTCATTTGGTCGAAAATGGAATATAGCCCCTGCCCCACTGCAGTGCAACCCTGGAGTGAGAATATTAAATCGGGGGGTGTGGGGGGCAAAGCCCCCCACATTGGGGGTGAGGGGGCGTAGCTCCTCACGTTATGCTAATAGTTTTTACTAAAGATATATATATATATATATATATATATCAATTTATTTCTATGGATATACCTTCATATAACAGTAAATACCCCCCCCCCCAATGTGGGGGGCTGTGCCCCCCACACCCTGTGTGATTTAATGTTCTCACTCCAGGGTTGCAGTGGGGCAGGGGCTATATTCCATTTTCGACCAAATGAAATTCGACCAAGTGAGCTTTCAGTGAAGTGAACTGCCTGGAATCATTTTCGACTAAATGAAATTCGACCAAGTGAATGGAATCCATATATATATATATATATATATATATAGTTTTATATATATATATATATATATATATATATATAAGTTTTATATATATATATAGTTTTATATATCTATAGTTTTATATATATATATATATATATATATATAGTTTATATATATATATATATATATATATATATATATATATATATATATAGACACACACACACACACACACAAAAATCTTACTAAAACTAACAAATATGCATAGTAAAAAACAGTAAACCAAAAATTAAAACAAGAATACAACCTTATGCGTATATTTAATGAGCAAGTTAAACCAGGAAATGTACATCAACTTAGTGCTGGCCAGTGTGCGACAGAAAACAGTGTCCTTATAAAAGTAGTGAACACTCCATATAAAATAACACTAAAATCAATGCTTACAAATAAAATTAATAACCCAATAAACAAGAAAAAAGTCTACTACAGGTAGTGTTAATTTAGATAATAACTTGAAAATAAGTTTTTAAATTAGTATTTTACATGGACTGTTTTACTAAATGTCACATTTCAGTAAGATATTTCCCACTGTGAGCATCTTGTTTGTTTACATTAAACAGGTAGAACAGTGATCCACTTAGACCTTTTAGAATCAAACAGTAGGCAAATTGATGCTGAGGGAGTCAAACTCTGGACTACAGAATGCAGCCCATTAATACCACATAGCCATAATCCTCTGTGCTAGCTGCCAGAGTGAAAATGCAATAAGTCTACCAAAGCAGCATAAAT
This sequence comes from Protopterus annectens, assembly GCF_019279795.1. NCBI lineage: Eukaryota > Metazoa > Chordata > Ceratodontiformes > Protopteridae > Protopterus > Protopterus annectens. The sequence continues at coordinate 698,144,404 of NC_056748.1, forward strand.
GTACTCTTAGGACACTATTGGCATGACTGAAGGGTATATACATCATAAGGTAGTAACAGTAATATCTTTCACATTCAGAAGTACATTAATGAACTTATAAAATAATAATTTTTTACTCTATGCACATTAATGTAAATTAAGTAATTTAGACAGGAGCATGATCTATTTTATGCACATTATTGAAGTAAAATTGTACTTTTCCAAATGATTAATATGAGTTTCAGGTGCTAACAAATTCATTTATCTCCCTATTTCACATCTGTATATTTTTGATATTATACAAATATTCTATTTATTTGCTTATTCATTGATATGCTGTTTGAATAAGGGAACAGGTCCTTGGACCCTTCTCAGGCATGACAAAGATTAGATAAATAATAAGATGCAAAATAAAATAAGTACACATAAAAATAAATATTACTGTATACAAGCAATACAGAAGATGTACAAACTGAAAGTGAATGTTTGTCTACATATTTACAGACAATATAAAAGGTTTATATATGAACTCAAATTCCTGCTTTTATCATACTAAACTTTTTAATGGCTGAGACCTTTGTCTATAAATTATGAACAAATATATAGGTTCATAGGTTCATACTAGGCTATCTGCCCGAGGGCATTTATAAGCCTAGCCCATAGTTTTGTGGCTTACGCCACCCCTTTAATTTGGAGAAACTATGCCCATTATTTTGCTGTGCCTCTGTCGAGCAGTGACACTGAGGTAACCCCTGGGGTGTATCTGCAATCTCCCATCCATTGGTCAAGATTCCTCTTGAACAAGGCCAGCGAGGTGCTCTGCCTCACATAAACCGGGATTTTGTTCCACAGCATAGGGAGTCTTTGGGTGATGAATCTATCCCTCCAGCACGTCCTATTAATAACCGTGTCGAGGTTTAAGTCTCCCGCCCTTGTGGCTCTGAGGGATCTAGATTTTTTGAGATGAAGCATGTTCATCAAATCTGCGTTTGACATGGCCTTGTATGTCAGGCATAGGTCACCTCTGAGCAAGCGGTAAGCAACTGAATATAACTGGAGTTCTTTCAGTCGGGCAGCATAAGACAGATTTTTGAGACCCTTTATCCTTTTGGTGAGGAACTTTTGTGGCCTCTCCAGCTGCTGCAAGTGTCGGGTCAGATACATTCTTGTTTTATTGCTATGTTCTACTAGGATTCTTTAAATAAAGGGTACTGAATTCTCTTTCTGATTTCCTTAGGAGAGTGTTTCTAGTGGGTTTGTGCAAGTTTTGAAAATATTTTATTCACCTATTGCTTTGTGGAAATTAGGTCTTTAATGAACAAAGAACTTTTCATCATGAAGATCATAAAGCAAGGAGAGGAGAGTTAGTCTTTTTCTGAGTGGGACAGTAATTATTATTCACCAATTTGAAGGTTAGTGATGAGAGACAGAGAGTTAAAGGGATAATGACTGAGGCTCATCTGGCTATTTTAGCAGAGTGCAATGAAGCTCTAATCTTGGGGAAAGGTGAATGAATCTGCTATTAGACTATACCGTAGAGTATACAGTATGCATGTTTTGGAAAAAGGTGAAAAGTGTTAGAGGAGGAGCATATTCAAGTCTAGTAATGAGAAAAATTCTCAGCAATACCTGAACAGACATGGGATGTCAGATGGTTAGAACTACAGTTGGATGTTTTAAGCTGTTGAGATATTTTATTACAAACAATTTCTGTGTGGTTTTTGAAAAGTAGCAAGTAGTCATGCAAAAGACGCATACATTTGTATTGATTCATTTGCTGGGTAGTTTTTCTGATAAGGGTTTGTATGAGTAAGTGAGAGGGGTTAGGACATTTCTGATTTGTTATAAAGAGCATAATTGCTGTTTTGAATAACATCTAGGCAGAGTTTGTTACTGGTAAGCCAGTTGCTTAGTTGCAAAGTAAAAATATAGGTTGCCATGCAGTGAACGGATGCTGAGAACAGAGTTATAAAAGACAATATCATAAAAATGGATGGTAACCTGAGAGATGACTAGAAGAGGTGATGCTATTAATGGAAAGGAGAAGAGGATAGCACTCAGCACTGCACATCGAGGAATGCCAGAGTTGAATGTACCTGTTACTAGGGGTTACATACATAGCAAGAGAAAGTGCTTAGGTTAAGATAGTTTGAGAACCAGTTAAGAACTGGAGAGCTGAAGCTAAGATTTTGTAGTTTTTCTATAATGATACTGAGATTGACACTTGAATGATTGTTTCAGGCTATGAACACAGTACCTGCAGGATGGTTCCTTTCCATGGAAGTGCAGATTTTATCATTGAGGGTATATATGGCTGTAGGGGTGTTGTGACTATATCTGAATCCATATTAGCTGTCTAAGAAGATGTACATGTCACCTTGTTTTAGTTTTTGCTCATAATGAAGTTTCTCTATTGTCTTTATAAATTATATAGAATGGCTATAGACCTGCAATCCTCTGGAGAAGTAGAAGGTGGAACCTTTGGAAGGGGAATAATTACTGCATGTCTGAATTGAGGGACAATTCCTGTAGTGAGCAAAAAAGTTGGAGATGTATGTGAAAGGTTTGGAGATATTGTGAGCTGCTAAGTGGAGAAATGAGGAATGAATATCCTTTGGATTAAGGCTGGATTTGTTATCAAGATTTTCTGGTAGTTTATCATTTTATTCTGTTACCACTTATGACATTCACAGTCATACATTTATTTATTGACATCTGATTACCAGGAAAGTCCAACTAGGTAGGAGCCCATTTTCAATGAAGGCCTGTAGAAAAAAACTCCAAAGTATTACAGATCATTTTAAGAACAATAATTTTACAGTCTTTAAAAAATAATACAAAACAAACTACAGTTTAAATAATTATACCAAATTAGACAGGATATGAAAATATTGGGTAAGAATAAATACAAGTTATATGACAATGATTTAATAGTTAGAGAAATTTTAGCCAGTTTATAGAGAAATTAAAGTTAAGTTGGTATAATACAAGCAGAAGGTGGAATACTTAGTGAGAGAAAAGCAGGCGTATAGTATATTTAGAGAGAAAGACAGGAAAAGTAAGGAAGTGAGTGAAGAAGGGAAAGTAAGGAGATATACCCACACTTGCTGATTCAAAAGCCTTTAGCCTATTAAGTTTGCATCTCCCTTACTCGTAACTCCCTGCTCTTCTATCAACTACCCAGATTGAGTTTGCCGCATGAGTCAAAATACGATAATACAACATATTCAACTGATCCACACATCTCTCTCAAATGCAAAGAAAAACACCCAGGGAAAATGTGAGACTCTGGAAGAGTTGAATGAAGATCCTCCACTGTCCAGTCATCAATGAGGAGAAGACTTACCAAATCCACAAAACGTTTGGGGACAGGAGGGCAGAGAGGGTGAACAAGATGGAGATAGACAGCACAGATCTATCGTTACGGTGGATACATAACTTTTGTATCTGATGTTGACTGCTCCATCTGGATTCAACTTGTTGGACAGAATCCCCAGCCATGACAATTTTTCAGAAAGAAATATTCTGCAACACAGTAAAACCAAATGAAGCCCTGGACCTGGATTGAATGTCTAGCTTATATAATGTGACACAAAAGTGTGTTGACCAAGCCAAGAAGCATCAGAGCAAATATCATCCATAGGTACTCTAGAAAGAAAAACTGCAGAAGTAGCTACAGACCTAGTTGAGTGACCTTTAGACTTGCATAGACAAGTCTTGCCTTTCAAAGAATATTCAAACAAAATACAATCTGACAACCACTTGGATAAAGTTGTTTTAGACTTGGGTGAGCCTGGACTGGATTTTGAAAAGGAGGCAAACAACTGGCTGGATTTCCTGAAAGACTTGGTACAGTCAAGATAAAATCTTCGTTGCCTATGCACATCCAAAAATTGCATATGGTACTTCTTTGTTGGAAAAATTAAAAAAAGCACAGGAAGATGAATGGAACTTGTGATGATGGGAGGTATTGCTAGCTATGCCAGGAGAAGTAGGGCAGTGGATCTGTAAATATGCTAGCATAGCTAGCTGGAGTTTTGTAAAGAATTATATGTCATTTGCATATCAAACTGATTTGTACAGATGCTTGTCTTGAAAATGTATTTGTAAAGCTGCTTGTGTTAAAAATGTACCAACAGTGCATCCTGCTGGACAGAAAAGAAATACACCTGTATGTCAGACTGTATTGTAACTGTTGAGATGAACATACTGTGACAGAGGATGCTGGAAGAGAAGAGGTTAAAATCAGTCCAGCTAACTTAAAGATTGTATCTTACAGTTCTGATTGCAGCCAGAGACAAAATCTCTGTGAAAACCAGGACTAGGAATCCCACAGTATTACATTTAGGGGTGAACTAATTACTACTCTGGAAAGGTGGAAGTTTTGAAATGGTTTTATAGCTTTCAGATGCTATAACACATCTCAGCAAAGCTCTTTCTCTGTGTATGGTAACACATATGTGCTAAATTCTGGTTCAGTTTTTAGCAAAGGAGTAGTGTTGGAACCAGAGACAGATGGCCAAATGTATGTGATGTCATTTTGTAATCCAACACTGAAATGATGTTTTAATACTAGATGAGACAGAAGTCTCAGAGCATCCTGTTTTTGAACCTGACAAAGAAGGATCACTCACCCACTTCATCTTGTCTTTCTTTAGTAAGTAGCTAGGGAATAGTAATTGTTTACATCAGTCAGGAAAATATAGTGGGATTAGTTAAGTACTGTTTTTCTGTACCTGTGTGAATCTATCCATCTGTGTTATTTTTAATATTACCTGTGGCTGAAACTCTGGTGTTTATTGTAAATAGATATTTGCCATTTTCTTGTTCTTTTATTATTTATTATTAAATATATTTCAACTTTTCATTGTGTCTGGATTTCAACTTTTCATTGTGGCTGGTCTTTTAGAGAATATTTTAACATTTGAAAGTACTTATATTTATTTGGTGACACTGTGGCCACTTCTGAAATCCGTGCTGCATTGGTCAAACACTACAATTTATATTAGTATTAATTTTACTCCGTATAAGTGGGCACCCTTGTAAGAGCCTTAGAGCAGCTGGCTTTGGAGTGTTCTGGTGGAGGTAGAACTACTTTATAATCTGGGCATAGCTGGTAAATCTGTGCCAGCCTTCCCCAGGTGTGTGTGTGTGTGTGTGTGTGTGTGTGTGTGTGTGTGTGTGTGTGTGTGTGTGAAAATCAAATCTCAAAGAGTTTGTGTGTCAGCTACTTGGAGCAGGGACACAGCGTACTGGTTTCACAGAGAGGGTGGTGGAGGACTTGGCTTGGAACACTTGGTTGAGGACTCATCTCTACAGCTGTGTCAGTGGGAAGTCTAATTTGGGTCCTGGAGACAGAGAGGGAAACCCATCCCCAAGACTGAGCGTGTGCCCTCTGTGCTCTTAAGGGAAATTGTGCTTGGTACAGCGAGCTGCATCTGGAAATACTGTGTGTATCAATTTTTGTTCCAAGTGAACATCCCTCACTGGTGTCAATGGTGAGGATTCAGGTTCCTTGATTACTGGCCCAGGGGCATCACAGAACTGTTAGGGTTATTCTTGAAAGCTACCGTAATAAAAAGGAAAGGTTCATATGATGAGAAACCCTATCCTTATGGAACACCAAGTAAGGAGAAGACGAATCAAGTGCTTGCAATTCTGAAATACTTTTGGCGGAGGTAATTGTTACTAAAAACAAAGTCTTCTAATACAACGATTTAAATCCAAGGAGGCTGAAGATTCAAAAGGAGGACCAGCTAGAACCTGAAGAACAAAATGCCAATCCCAGGGAGGGACCAGATCCCATACTGGAGGATAAAGAAGAAAAGTACCTTAGAGAAATGCCTTGGAAATCTTGACAGAAGCCAAGGGCATGCTATCTCTACCGATATGAAAGTTAGAAGTGACCACTAACTTTACTTTAATAGTAGAAAAGCTAGAGACTGAGCTGAACAACTCAGCCAAAAAATTCAAAATTGACTCCAAGGGGGAAGAGAAGGTGTCAAGTCACTGAGCCACAAAACAAATCTTTTTCATTTACTAGTAAACAGTTTTCTAGTGGATTCTTTCTAAGAACAGGACAGTATATGAACAACTGCCTGTGAAAGCTTGGGATTCCTGGCCATCAAGGGAACTGGAGGAACCATGTGGTACAACCTGAGGGACTGAAGATTGGGAGGATCCAGACCAGCCGGATGAGAGCTGAGATCCAGAATGGGATCCAACAACCAAGGGTGATGTTTCAGAAGAGGCCAAAGGAATGGGAACCACAGCTGGGGAGGCCAAAAGGGAATGATGAGGATCACTAAAGATCTACAATGGGCTGCTTTCTATAGAAACTTTTCTGTTAGGGGAACTGGGGATAAGCATAAAGGAGACCCAGAGACCAAGCAAACATATTCAAACAAAATACAATCTGACAACCACTTGGATAAAGTTGCTTTAGACTTGGGAGAGCCTGCACTGGATTTTGAAAAGGAGACAAACAACTGGCTGGATTTCCTGAAAGATTTGGTACAGTCAAGATAAAATCTTGGTTGCCTATGCACATCCAAAAATTGCATATGATACTTCTTTGTTGGAAAAAATAAGAAAAAACACAGGAAGATGAATGGAACTTGTGATGATGGGAGGTATTGCCAGTTATGTCAGGAGAAGTAGGGCAGTGGATCTATAAATATGCTAGCATAGCTAGCTGGAGTTTTGTAAAGAATCATATGTCATTTGCATATCAAACTGATTTGTACAGATGCTTGTGTTGAAAATGTATTTGTAAAGCTGCTTGTGTTAAAAATGTACCAACAGTGCATCCTGCTGTGGATGCCTGTCCCAGAGGGGGAGCAATGTCATAATAGCTGTTGCATTTGTTGTTAGATCGGGACACAAACAAGTCAGAACACAGAGTGCCCCAGCACAGAAAAATCTGAGCTACCACTGTCAGATTTAGTGACTACTCATGAGGCAATAAAATGTTCCTGCTGAGGCCATCGGACAGAATTTTGGACTCCCCGGGATATGCGTTACCACCAGAAACTGCTGAAAGGAGATTTTCACTGCCAAATCTTCATGGCCTCCCAACAAGGATGGTATGAATGTGTTCCCCCCTGTTTGTTAAGATACCAAATGACCGACATGTTGTCTTTCTGTACAGCCATCACACCCCTGGGGAGGTCATCCTGAAAAGCCTGCAATGCTGAAAAAATGCTCATATCTCCAGGATGTTGATGTGAATGTGAGCCTCTGTGGAAGACCAAGACCCTTGAACTGTATTCCAACTCCAGAAGGGAGGCATCTATGGTGACTGTAGCTGAAGGAGAAGGAATTACAGTCTTCCTTGAACTACTAATGGAGACTGTAATCACCACTGAATCTGCATGTGATACTCTCTCATCAGTCATAATGGAAAATCTAACTGATATGCTAGGAGGGACCCATAGTCCATTGCAGGGTCTTCATGTGATATCTGGCTAGAGGTGCCAGTCCTGTCGATGTTGCCATATGACCCAGAAGCATTAGAGTTGTGGGACCAGAGGTTTTGGAATTGCAATCACTGACAGGGCCTGAGTTTGTAGATTGAAAACTTCTGAGCTTGGGGGCCTGGCGATTTGATGGATCATACCTAGATCACACCCTCTAAACTGTTAGACTTGTATAGACTGAAGGCTCAATTTGGGGTAATTGACTGTGATGCCTAAGCTGTCGCATAGTTGGAGTGAGGTGTTCTTGGCTGAGATCAACAATGCCATTGACAGGGCAGTGAGGAACCAATCGTCCAAGAATGTGCCCCCCCAATTTGTTGTGATACCAAACAACTGTCACATTGTCCATTTGTACTGCAATCACACTACTGGGGAGATCATCCTGAAAAGACTGTAATGCTAGGAGGACAGCTGTCATCTCCAGAAGCTGAAGCCAGGCTTAGACCACTGCCATACACTTGGTGAATACTCAGGGGAATGTGGAGGGACAAAAGTCAGGGCCCTGAACTGATAATGATTGGCTCCCAGCCAGAAGTGAAGGAACCTCCAGGAACACTGATCTGTCTTGATGTGATGGTGGGTGTCCTTGAGTCTATTGAGCACATTCAATTATCCTTCCTCAGAAAAGGTAATATGGACTGTACCGTAACCCTCCTCTTTTTGACAAACTGGTTTAATTTGCTTAAAACCAAGACTGGCCTGAGGTCCTTTGTTTTCTTTGGCACTAAAAAGAATCTGGAATAGTATCCAGATCTAATCTGGTCTGGTGGGATCTCTTGAAAGACACAATTTGTGAGCAGTTTTTAGATCTCAGCTGCTGTGTATAAAGTCTCTGATGGAGTAGAACATCTGGGAGATGTTTTGGGAGACATTTTGGAAGTTCTGTAAAGGGATAGACATAACCTCTGGATATGACTCTCAACACCCAGATGTATGAGGTGATGG